>NW_027415022.1:0-142988 GCF_964106895.1 Numenius arquata
CAGGTGTCTGTAGGGTTCTGTAGGGGTCTCTAGGGTTCTGTAGGCACCTGCAGTGTTCTGTAGGAGCCCATAGGGTTTTAGTGAGGTTCCGTTGTGTTGCTAAGGGTCTTGTAGAGTGCTGTCGGGTCCTGGAGTATTCTGTAGGGTTCCAGAGGGGCTGGTAGGGTTCCGTCGAAATCTGAAGGGTTCCCTAGGGGCCCGTAGAGTCCCGTAGATTTCCGTAGGGGCCTGTAGGGTTATGAAAGTGCCCGCTGGGGTTGGTAGGAGCTTGTAGGGTGCCATATGTTTCCGGAGGGTTGTGTAGGGTTCCGTAGGGGCCTGTGGTGTTCCCTAGGGGCCTGTAGAGTCTCGTACAATTCCGTAGGGTCCTGTAGGTTTCCATAAGCGCCCGCAGAGGTCTGAATGGGCTCGTACTGTTCCGTAAGGATCCATAGGGCTCCGTAGAGCTTCGTAGGTTCCCTAGAGGCCTCTGGAGTACCGCAGGAGCCAGTAGTGTTCTCTAGGGGCCCGTAGGGTTCCTTCCATAGGAGCTGGCAGTGTTCCGTAGGGTCCTCTAGGGTTGAGTAAGTGCCCGCAGGAGTCTGTAGGAATCCGTGGGATTCTGTAAGGTTCTGGAGGGTTCTGCAGGGTTCCGTAGGGGCCCGTAGAGTTCCGTAGTGGCTGGTAAAGTTCGGTAGGGCCCTGTACCGTTCCGTAACTGCCTGCAAGGGTCTTTAGGCTTCCGTAGGGGCTGGTAGGGTTCCATAAAGTTCCGTGGGTTCCTGCAGAGTTCTGCAAGTGCCCGCAAGGGCCTGTAGGGGCCCACAGTGTTTCTGCCAGGTTCCGTAGAGTTCCGTAGGGGCCATATTTTTCTGTAGTGGCTGGTAGTATTCTGTAGGGGTCTGTAGGGTTCCGTAGGCACCTACAGTGTTCTGTAGGAGCCCATAGGGTTTTAGTGAGGTTCCGTTGTGTTGCTAAGGGTCTTGTAGAGTGCTGTCGGGTCCTGGAGTATTCTGTAGGGTTCCAGAGGGGCTGGTAGCGTTCCGTCGAAATCTGAAGGGTTCCCTAGGGGCCCATAGAGTCCCGTAGATTGCCGTAGGGACCTGTAGGGTTGTGTAAGTGCTCGCAGGGGTTGGTAGGAGCTTGTAGGGTTCCATAAGTTTCCAGAGGGTTGTGTAGGGTTCCGTAGGGGCCTGTGGTGTTCCCTAGGGGCCTGTAGAGTCTCGTACGGTTCCGTAGGGGCCTGTGGTGTTCCCTAGGGGCTGTAGAGTCTCGTACAGTTCCGTAGGGTCCTGTAGGTTTCCATAAGCGCCCGCAGAGGTCTGAAGGGGCCCGTACTGTTCCGTAAGGATCCATAGGGCTCCGTAGAGCTTCGTAGGTTCCCTAGAGGCCTCTGGAGTACCGCAGGAGCCAGTAGTGTTCTGTAGGGGCCCGTAGGGTTCCTTCCATAGGAGCTGGCAGTGTTCCGTAGGGTCCTCTAGGGTTGAGTAAGTGCCCGCAGGAGTCTGTAGGAATCCGTGGGATTCTGTAAGGTTCTGCAGGGTTCCGTAGGGGCCCGTAGAGTTCCGTAGTGGCTGGTAAAGTTCCCTAGGGCCCTGTGGGGTTCTGTATGGACCTGTAGGGTTCCGTAGGGGCCTGCAGGGTTCCGTAAGTGCCCGCAGGTGTCTGTAGGGTTCTGTAGGGGTCTCTAGGGTTCTGTAGGCACCTGCAGTGTTCTGTAGGAGCCCATAGGGTTTTAGTGAGGTTCCGTTGTGTTGCTAAGGGTCTTGTAGAGTGCTGTCGGGTCCTGGAGTATTCTGTAGGGTTCCAGAGGGGCTGGTAGGGTTCCGTCGAAATCTGAAGGGTTCCCTAGGGGCCCGTAGAGTCCCGTAGATTTCCGTAGGGGCCTGTAGGGTTATGAAAGTGCCCGCTGGGGTTGGTAGGAGCTTGTAGGGTGCCATATGTTTCCGGAGGGTTGTGTAGGGTTCCGTAGGGGCCTGTGGTGTTCCCTAGGGGCCTGTAGAGTCTCGTACAATTCCGTAGGGTCCTGTAGGTTTCCATAAGCGCCCGCAGAGGTCTGAATGGGCTCGTACTGTTCCGTAAGGATCCATAGGGCTCCGTAGAGCTTCGTAGGTTCCCTAGAGGCCTCTGGAGTACCGCAGGAGCCAGTAGTGTTCTCTAGGGGCCCGTAGGGTTCCTTCCATAGGAGCTGGCAGTGTTCCGTAGGGTCCTCTAGGGTTGAGTAAGTGCCCGCAGGAGTCTGTAGGAATCCGTGGGATTCTGTAAGGTTCTGGAGGGTTCTGCAGGGTTCCGTAGGGGCCCGTAGAGTTCCGTAGTGGCTGGTAAAGTTCGGTAGGGCCCTGTACCGTTCCGTAACTGCCTGCAAGGGTCTTTAGGCTTCCGTAGGGGCTGGTAGGGTTCCATAAAGTTCCGTGGGTTCCTGCAGAGTTCTGCAAGTGCCCGCAAGGGCCTGTAGGGGCCCACAGTGTTTCTGCCAGGTTCCGTAGAGTTCCGTAGGGGCCATATTTTTCTGTAGTGGCTGGTAGTATTCTGTAGGGGTCTGTAGGGTTCCGTAGGCACCTACAGTGTTCTGTAGGAGCCCATAGGGTTTTAGTGAGGTTCCGTTGTGTTGCTAAGGGTCTTGTAGAGTGCTGTCGGGTCCTGGAGTATTCTGTAGGGTTCCAGAGGGGCTGGTAGCGTTCCGTCGAAATCTGAAGGGTTCCCTAGGGGCCCATAGAGTCCCGTAGATTGCCGTAGGGACCTGTAGGGTTGTGTAAGTGCTCGCAGGGGTTGGTAGGAGCTTGTAGGGTTCCATAAGTTTCCAGAGGGTTGTGTAGGGTTCCGTAGGGGCCTGTGGTGTTCCCTAGGGGCCTGTAGAGTCTCGTACGGTTCCGTAGGGGCCTGTGGTGTTCCCTAGGGGCTGTAGAGTCTCGTACAGTTCCGTAGGGTCCTGTAGGTTTCCATAAGCGCCCGCAGAGGTCTGAATGGGCCCGTACTGTTCCGTAAGGATCCATAGGGCTCCGTAGAGCTTCGTAGGTTCCCTAGAGGCCTGTGGAGTACCGCAGGAGCCAGTAGTGTTCTGTAGGGGCCCGTAGGGTTCCTTCCATAGGAGCTGGCAGTGTTCCGTAGGGTCCTCTAGGGTTGAGTAAGTGCCCGCAGGAGTCTGTAGGAATCCGTGGGATTCTGTAAGGTTCTGCAGGGTTCCGTAGGGGCCCGTAGAGTTCCGTAGTGGCTGGTAAAGTTCCCTAGGGCCCTGTGGGGTTCTGTATGGACCTGTAGGGTTCCGTAGGGGCCTGCAGGGTTCCGTAAGTGCCCGCAGGTGTCTGTAGGGTTCCGTAGGGGTCTCTAGGGTTCCGTAGGCACCTGCAGTGTTCTGTAGGAGCCCATAGGGTTTTAGTGAGGTTCCGTTGTGTTGCTAAGGGTCTTGTAGAGTGCTGTCGGGTCCTGGAGTATTCTGTAGGGTTCCAGAGGGGCTCGTAGGGTTCCATCGAAATCTATAGGGTTCCCTAGGGGCCCATAGAGTCCCGTAGATTTCCGTAGGGGCCTGTAGGGTTATGAAAGTGCCCGCTGGGGTTGGTAGGAGCTTGTAGGGTGCCATATGTTTCCGGAGGGTTGTGTAGGGTTCCGTAGGGGCCTGTGGTGTTCCCTAGGGGCCTGTAGAGTCTCGTACAGTTCCGTAGGGTCCTGTAGGTTTCCATAAGCGCCCGCAGAGGTCTGAATGGGCTCGTACTGTTCCGTAAGGATCCATAGGGCTCCGTAGAGCTTCGTAGGTTCCCTAGAGGCCTCTGGAGTACCGCAGGAGCCAGTAGTGTTCTGTAGGCGCCCGTAGGGTTCCTTCCATAGGAGCTGGCAGTGTTCCGTAGGGTCCTCTAGGGTTGAGTAAGTGCCCGCAGGAGTCTGTAGGAATCCGTGGGATTCTGTAAGGTTCTGCAGGGTTCCGTAGGGGCCCGTAGAGTTCCATAGTGGCTGGTAAAGTTCCCTAGGGCCCTGTACCGTTCCGTAACTGCCTGCAAGGGTCTTTAGGCTTCCGTAGGGGCTGGTAGGGTTCCATAAAGTTCCGTGGGTTCCTGCAGAGTTCTGCAAGTGCCCGCAAGGGCCTGTAGGGGCCCACAGTGTTTCTGCCAGGTTCCGTAGAGTTCCGTAGGGGCCATATTTTTCTGTAGTGGCTGGTAGTATTCTGTAGGGGTCTGTAGGTTTCCGTAGGCACCTACAGTGTTCTGTAGGAGCCCATAGGGTTTTAGTGAGGTTCCGTTGTGTTGCTAAGGGTCTTGTAGAGTGCTGTCGGGTCCTGGAGTATTCTGTAGGGTTCCAGAGGGGCTCGTAGGGTTCCATCGAAATCTATAGGGTTCCCTAGGGGCCCATAGAGTCCCGTAGATTTCCGTAGGGACCTGTAGGGTTGTGTAAGTGCCCGCAGGAGTCTGTAGGAGTCTGTGGGATTCTGTAAGGTTCTGCAGGGTTCTGCAGGGTTCCGTAGGGGCCCGTAGAGTTCCGTAGTGGCTGGTAAAGTTCCCTAGGGCCCTGTGGGGTTCTGTATGGACCTGTAGGGTTCCGTAGGGGCCTGCAGGGTTCCGTAAGTGCCCGCAGGTGTCTGTAGGGTTCCGTAGGGGTCTCTAGGGTTCCGTAGGCACCTGCAGTGTTCTGTAGGAGCCCATAGGGTTTTAGTGAGGTTCCGTTGTGTTGCTAAGGGTCTTGTAGAGTGCTGTCGGGTCCTGGAGTATTCTGTAGGGTTCCAGAGGGCCTCATAGGGTTCCATCGAAATCTATAGGGTTCCCTAGGGGCCCTTGGAGTCCCATAGATTGCCGTAGGGACCTGTAGGGTTGTGTAAGTGCCCGCAGAAGTCTGTAGGAGTCTGTGGGATTCTGTAAGGTTCCGGAGGGTTCTGCAGGGTTCCGTAGGGGCCCGTAGAGTTCCGTAGTGGCTGGTAAAGTTCCCTAGGGCCCTGTACCGTTCCGTAACTGCCTGCAAGGGTCTTTAGGCTTCCGTAGGGGCTGGTAGGGTTCCATAAAGTTCCGTGGGGCACTGTGGGGTTCTGTATGGACCTGTAAGGTTCCGTAGGGGCCTGCAGTGTTCTGTAAGTGCCCGCAGGTGTCTGTAGGGTTCCGTAGGGGTCTCTAGGGTTCCGTAGGCACCTGCAGTGTTCTGTAGGAGCCCATAGGGTTTTAGTGAGGTTCCGTTGTGTTGCTAAGGGTCTTGTAGAGTGCTGTCGGGTCCTGGAGTATTCTGTAGGGTTCCAGAGGGGCTGGTAGCGTTCCGTCGAAATCTGAAGGGTTCCCTAGGGGCCCATAGAGTCCCGTAGATTGCCGTAGGGACCTGTAGGGTTGTGTAAGTGCTCGCAGGGGTTGGTAGGAGCTTGTAGGGTTCCATAAGTTTCCAGAGGGTTGTGTAGGGTTCCGTAGGGGCCTGTGGTGTTCCCTAGGGGCCTGTAGAGTCTCGTACGGTTCCATAGGGGCCTGTGGTGTTCCCTAGGGGCCTGTAGAGTCTCGTACAGTTCCGTAGGGTCCTGTAGGTTTCCATAAGCGCCCGCAGAGGTCTGAATGGGCCCGTACTGTTCCGTAAGGATCCATAGGGCTCCGTAGAGCTTCGTAGGTTCCCTAGAGGCCTCTGGAGTACCGCAGGAGCCAGTAGTGTTCTGTAGGGGCCCGTAGGGTTCCTTCCATAGGAGCTGGCAGTGTTCCGTAGGGTCCTCTAGGGTTGAGTAAGTGCCCGCAGGAGTCTGTAGGAATCCGTGGGATTCTGTAAGGTTCTGCAGGGTTCCGTAGGGGCCCGTAGAGTTCCGTAGTGGCTGGTAAAGTTCCCTAGGGCCCTGTGGGGTTCTGTATGGACCTGTAGGGTTCCGTAGGGGCCTGCAGGGTTCCGTAAGTGCCCGCAGGTGTCTGTAGGGTTCCGTAGGGGTCTCTAGGGTTCCGTAGGCACCTGCAGTGTTCTGTAGGAGCCCATAGGGTTTTAGTGAGGTTCCGTTGTGTTGCTAAGGGTCTTGTAGAGTGCTGTCGGGTCCTGGAGTATTCTGTAGGGTTCCAGAGGGGCTGGTAGGGTTCCGTCGAAATCTGAAGGGTTCCCTAGGGGCCCGTAGAGTCCCGTAGATTTCCGTAGGGGCCTGTAGGGTTATGAAAGTGCCCGCTGGGGTTGGTAGGAGCTTGTAGGGTGCCATATGTTTCCGGAGGGTTGTGTAGGGTTCCGTAGGGGCCTGTGGTGTTCCCTAGGGGCCTGTAGAGTCTCGTACAGTTCCGTAGGGTCCTGTAGGTTTCCATAAGCGCCCGCAGAGGTCTGAATGGGCTCGTACTGTTCCGTAAGGATCCATAGGGCTCCGTAGAGCTTCGTAGGTTCCCTAGAGGCCTCTGGAGTACCGCAGGAGCCAGTAGTGTTCTGTAGGCGCCCGTAGGGTTCCTTCCATAGGAGCTGGCAGTGTTCCGTAGGGTCCTCTAGGGTTGAGTAAGTGCCCGCAGGAGTCTGTAGGAATCCGTGGGATTCTGTAAGGTTCTGCAGGGTTCCGTAGGGGCCCGTAGAGTTCCATAGTGGCTGGTAAAGTTCCCTAGGGCCCTGTACCGTTCCGTAACTGCCTGCAAGGGTCTTTAGGCTTCCGTAGGGGCTGGTAGGGTTCCATAAAGTTCCGTGGGTTCCTGCAGAGTTCTGCAAGTGCCTGCAAGGGCCTGTAG
This sequence comes from Numenius arquata, assembly GCF_964106895.1. Taxonomy (NCBI): domain Eukaryota; kingdom Metazoa; phylum Chordata; class Aves; order Charadriiformes; family Scolopacidae; genus Numenius; species Numenius arquata. The sequence continues at coordinate 6,612 of NW_027415022.1, forward strand.
GGGCCCACAGTGTTTCTGCCAGGTTCCGTAGAGTTCCGTAGGGGCCATATTTTTCTGTAGTGGCTGGTAGTATTCTGTAGGGGTCTGTAGGGTTCCGTAGGCACCTACAGTGTTCTGTAGGAGCCCATAGGGTTTTAGTGAGGTTCCGTTGTGTTGCTAAGGGTCTTGTAGAGTGCTGTCGGGTCCTGGAGTATTCTGTAGGGTTCCAGAGGGGCTGGTAGCGTTCCGTCGAAATCTGAAGGGTTCCCTAGGGGCCCATAGAGTCCCGTAGATTGCCGTAGGGACCTGTAGGGTTGTGTAAGTGCTCGCAGGGGTTGGTAGGAGCTTGTAGGGTTCCATAAGTTTCCAGAGGGTTGTGTAGGGTTCCGTAGGGGCCTGTGGTGTTCCCTAGGGGCCTGTAGAGTCTCGTACGGTTCCGTAGGGGCCTGTGGTGTTCCCTAGGGGCCTGTAGAGTCTCGTACAGTTCCGTAGGGTCCTGTAGGTTTCCATAAGCGCCCGCAGAGGTCTGAATGGGCCCGTACTGTTCCGTAAGGATCCATAGGGCTCCGTAGAGCTTCGTAGGTTCCCTAGAGGCCTGTGGAGTACCGCAGGAGCCAGTAGTGTTCTGTAGGGGCCCGTAGGGTTCCTTCCATAGGAGCTGGCAGTGTTCCGTAGGGTCCTCTAGGGTTGAGTAAGTGCCCGCAGGAGTCTGTAGGAATCCGTGGGATTCTGTAAGGTTCTGCAGGGTTCCGTAGGGGCCCGTAGAGTTCCGTAGTGGCTGGTAAAGTTCCCTAGGGCCCTGTACCGTTCCGTAACTGCCTGCAAGGGTCTTTAGGCTTCCGTAGGGGCTGGTAGGGTTCCATAAAGTTCTGTGGGTTCCTGTAGAGTTCTGCAAGTGCCCGCAAGGGCCTGTAGGGGCCCACAGTGTTTCTGCCAGGTTCCGTAGAGTTCCGTAGGGGCCATATTTTTCTGTAGTGGCTGGTAGTATTCTGTAGGGGTCTGTAGGGTTCCGTAGGCACCTACAGTGTTCTGTAGGAGCCCATAGGGTTTTAGTGAGGTTCCGTTGTGTTGCTAAGGGTCTTGTAGAGTGCTGTCGGGTCCTGGAGTATTCTGTAGGGTTCCAGAGGGGCTGGTAGGGTTCCGTCGAAATCTGAAGGGTTCCCTAGGGGCCCATAGAGTCCCGTAGATTGCCGTAGGGACCTGTAGGGTTGTGTAAGTGCTCGCAGGGGTTGGTAGGAGCTTGTAGGGTTCCATAAGTTTCCAGAGGGTTGTGTAGGGTTCCGTCGGGGCCTGTGGTGTTCCCTAGGGGCCTGTAGAGCCTCGTACGGTTCTGTAGGGACCTGTGGTGTTCCCTAGGGGCCTGTAGAGTCTCGTACAGTTCCGTAGGGTCCTGTAGGTTTCCATAAGCGCCCGCAGAGGTCTGAATGGGCCCGTACTGTTCCGTAAGGATCCATAGGGCTCCGTAGAGCTTCGTAGGTTCCCTAGAGGCCTGTGGAGTACCGCAGGAGCCAGTAGTGTTCTGTAGGGGCCCGTAGGGTTCCTTCCATAGGAGCTGGCAGTGTTCCGTAGGGTCCTCTAGGGTTGAGTAAGTGCCCGCAGGAGTCTGTAGGAATCCGTGGGATTCTGTAAGGTTCTGCAGGGTTCCGTAGGGGCCCGTAGAGTTCCGTAGTGGCTGGTAAAGTTCCCTAGGGCCCTGTGGGGTTCTGTATGGACCTGTAGGGTTCCGTAGGGGCCTGCAGGGTTCCGTAAGTGCCCGCAGGTGTCTGTAGGGTTCCGTAGGGGTCTCTAGGGTTCCGTAGGCACCTGCAGTGTTCTGTAGGAGCCCATAGGGTTTTAGTGAGGTTCCGTTGTGTTGCTAAGGGTCTTGTAGAGTGCTGTCGGGTCCTGGAGTATTCTGTAGGGTTCCAGAGGGGCTCGTAGGGTTCCATCGAAATCTATAGGGTTCCCTAGGGGCCCATAGAGTCCCGTAGATTTCCGTAGGGACCTGTAGGGTTGTGTAAGTGCCCGCAGAAGTCTGTAGGAGTCTGTGGGATTCTGTAAGGTTCCGGAGGGTTCTGCAGGGTTCCGTAGGGGCCCGTAGAGTTCCGTAGTGGCTGGTAAAGTTCCCTAGGGCCCTGTGGGGTTCTGTATGGACCTGTAGGGTTCCGTAGGGGCCTGCAGGGTTCCGTAAGTGCCCGCAGGTGTCTGTAGGGTTCCGTAGGGGTCTCTAGGGTTCCGTAGGCACCTACAGTGTTCTGTAGGAGCCCATAGGGTTTTAGTGAGGTTCCGTTGTGTTGCTAAGGGTCTTGTAGAGTGCTGTCGGGTCCTGGAGTATTCTGTAGGGTTCCAGAGGGGCTGGTAGGGTTCCGTCAAAATCTGAAGGGTTCCCTAGGGGCCCGTAGAGTCCCGTAGATTTCCGTAGGGGCCTGTAGGGTTATGAAAGTGCCCGCTGGGGTTGGTAGGAGCTTGTAGGGTGCCATATGTTTCCGGAGGGTTGTGTAGGGTTCCGTAGGGGCCTGTGGTGTTCCCTAGGGGCCTGTAGAGTCTCGTACAGTTCCGTAGGGTCCTGTAGGTTTCCATAAGCGCCCGCAGAGGTCTGAATGGGCTCGTACTGTTCCGTAAGGATCCATAGGGCTCCGTAGAGCTTCGTAGGTTCCCTAGAGGCCTCTGGAGTACCGCAGGAGCCAGTAGTGTTCTGTAGGCGCCCGTAGGGTTCCTTCCATAGGAGCTGGCAGTGTTCCGTAGGGTCCTCTAGGGTTGAGTAAGTGCCCGCAGGAGTCTGTAGGAATCCGTGGGATTCTGTAAGGTTCTGCAGGGTTCCGAAGGGGCCCGTAGAGTTCCATAGTGGCTGGTAAAGTTCCCTAGGGCCCTGTACCGTTCCGTAACTGCCTGCAAGGGTCTTTAGGCTTCCGTAGGGGCTGGTAGGGTTCCATAAAGTTCCGTGGGTTCCTGCAGAGTTCTGCAAGTGCCCGCAAGGGCCTGTAGGGGCCCACAGTGTTTCTGCCAGGTTCCGTAGAGTTCCGTAGGGGCCATATTTTTCTGTAGTGGCTGGTAGTATTCTGTAGGGGTCTGTAGGTTTCCGTAGGCACCTACAGTGTTCTGTAGGAGCCCATAGGGTTTTAGTGAGGTTCCGTTGTGTTGCTAAGGGTCTTGTAGAGTGCTGTCGGGTCCTGGAGTATTCTGTAGGGTTCCAGAGGGGCTCGTAGGGTTCCATCGAAATCTATAGGGTTCCCTAGGGGCCCATAGAGTCCCGTAGATTTCCGTAGGGACCTGTAGGGTTGTGTAAGTGCCCGCAGGAGTCTGTAGGAGTCTGTGGGATTCTGTAAGGTTCTGCAGGGTTCTGCAGGGTTCCGTAGGGGCCCGTAGAGTTCCGTAGTGGCTGGTAAAGTTCCCTAGGGCCCTGTGGGGTTCTGTATGGACCTGTAGGGTTCCGTAGGGGCCTGCAGGGTTCCGTAAGTGCCCGCAGGTGTCTGTAGGGTTCCGTAGGGGTCTCTAGGGTTCCGTAGGCACCTGCAGTGTTCTGTAGGAGCCCATAGGGTTTTAGTGAGGTTCCGTTGTGTTGCTAAGGGTCTTGTAGAGTGCTGTCGGGTCCTGGAGTATTCTGTAGGGTTCCAGAGGGCCTCATAGGGTTCCATCGAAATCTATAGGGTTCCCTAGGGGCCCTTGGAGTCCCATAGATTGCCGTAGGGACCTGTAGGGTTGTGTAAGTGCCCGCAGAAGTCTGTAGGAGTCTGTGGGATTCTGTAAGGTTCCGGAGGGTTCTGCAGGGTTCCGTAGGGGCCCGTAGAGTTCCGTAGTGGCTGGTAAAGTTCCCTAGGGCCCTGTACCGTTCCGTAACTGCCTGCAAGGGTCTTTAGGCTTCCGTAGGGGCTGGTAGGGTTCCATAAAGTTCCGTGGGGCACTGTGGGGTTCTGTATGGACCTGTAAGGTTCCGTAGGGGCCTGCAGTGTTCTGTAAGTGCCCGCAGGTGTCTGTAGGGTTCCGTAGGGGTCTGTAGGTTTCCGTAGGCACCTGCAGTGTTCTGTAGGAGCCCATAGGGTTTTAGTGAGGTTCCGTTGTGTTGCTAAGGGTCTTGTAGAGTGCTGTCGGGTCCTGGAGTATTCTGTAGGGTTCCAGAGGGGCTGGTAGGGTTCCGTCGAAATCTGAAGGGTTCCCTAGGGGCCCATAGAGTCCCGTAGATTGCCGTAGGGACCTGTAGGGTTGTGTAAGTGCTCGCAGGGGTTGGTAGGAGCTTGTAGGGTTCCATAAGTTTCCAGAGGGTTGTGTAGGGTTCCGTAGGGGCCTGTGGTGTTCCCTAGGGGCCTGTAGAGTCTCGTACAGTTCCGTAGGGTCCTGTAGGTTTCCATAAGCGCCCGCAGAGGTCTGAATGGGCCCGTACTGTTCCGTAAGGATCCATAGGGCTCCGTAGAGCTTCGTAGGTTCCCTAGAGGCCTGTGGAGTACCGCAGGAGCCAGTAGTGTTCTGTAGGGGCCCGTAGGGTTCCTTCCATAGGAGCTGGCAGTGTTCCGTAGGGTCCTCTAGGGTTGAGTAAGTGCCCGCAGGAGTCTGTAGGAATCCGTGGGATTCTGTAAGGTTCTGCAGGGTTCCGTAGGGGCCCGTAGAGTTCCGTAGTGGCTGGTAAAGTTCCCTAGGGCCCTGTGGGGTTCTGTATGGACCTGTAGGGTTCCGTAGGGGCCTGCAGGGTTCCGTAAGTGCCCGCAGGTGTCTGTAGGGTTCCGTAGGGGTCTCTAGGGTTCTGTAGGCACCTACAGTGTTCTGTAGGAGCCCATAGGGTTTTAGTGAGGTTCCGTTGTGTTGCTAAGGGTCTTGTAGAGTGCTGTCGGGTCCTGGAGTATTCTGTAGGGTTCCAGAGGGGCTGGTAGGGTTCCGTCAAAATCTGAAGGGTTCCCTAGGGGCCCGTAGAGTCCCGTAGATTTCCGTAGGGGCCTGTAGGGTTATGAAAGTGCCCGCTGGGGTTGGTAGGAGCTTGTAGGGTGCCATATGTTTCCGGAGGGTTGTGTAGGGTTCCGTAGGGGCCTGTGGTGTTCCCTAGGGGCCTGTAGAGTCTCGTACAGTTCCGTAGGGTCCTGTAGGTTTCCATAAGCGCCCGCAGAGGTCTGAATGGGCCCGTACTGTTCCGTAAGGATCCATAGGGCTCCGTAGAGCTTCGTAGGTTCCCTAGAGGCCTCTGGAGTACCGCAGGAGCCAGTAGTGTTCTGTAGGCGCCCGTAGGGTTCCTTCCATAGGAGCTGGCAGTGTTCCGTAGGGTCCTCTAGGGTTGAGTAAGTGCCCGCAGGAGTCTGTAGGAATCCGTGGGATTCTGTAAGGTTCTGCAGGGTTCCGTAGGGGCCCGTAGAGTTCCATAGTGGCTGGTAAAGTTCCCTAGGGCCCTGTACCGTTCTGTAACTGCCTGCAAGGGTCTTTAGGCTTCCGTAGGGGCTGGTAGGGTTCCATAAAGTTCCGTGGGTTCCTGCAGAGTTCTGCAAGTGCCCGCAAGGGCCTGTAGGGGCCCACAGTGTTTCTGCCAGGTTCCGTAGAGTTCCGTAGGGGCCATATTTTTCTGTAGTGGCTGGTAGTATTCTGTAGGGGTCTGTAGGTTTCCGTAGGCACCTACAGTGTTCTGTAGGAGCCCATAGGGTTTTAGTGAGGTTCCGTTGTGTTGCTAAGGGTCTTGTAGAGTGCTGTCGGGTCCTGGAGTATTCTGTAGGGTTCCAGAGGGGCTCGTAGGGTTCCATCGAAATCTATAGGGTTCCCTAGGGGCCCATAGAGTCCCGTAGATTTCCGTAGGGACCTGTAGGGTTGTGTAAGTGCCCGCAGGAGTCTGTAGGAGTCTGTGGGATTCTGTAAGGTTCTGCAGGGTTCTGCAGGGTTCCGTAGGGGCCCGTAGAGTTCCGTAGTGGCTGGTAAAGTTCCCTAGGGCCCTGTGGGGTTCTGTATGGACCTGTAGGGTTCCGTAGGGGCCTGCAGGGTTCCGTAAGTGCCCGCAGGTGTCTGTAGGGTTCCGTAGGGGTCTCTAGGGTTCCGTAGGCACCTGCAGTGTTCTGTAGGAGCCCATAGGGTTTTAGTGAGGTTCCGTTGTGTTGCTAAGGGTCTTGTAGAGTGCTGTCGGGTCCTGGAGTATTCTGTAGGGTTCCAGAGGGGCTGGTAGGGTTCCGTCGAAATCTGAAGGGTTCCCTAGGGGCCCGTAGAGTCCCGTAGATTTCCGTAGGGGCCTGTAGGGTTATGAAAGTGCCCGCTGGGGTTGGTAGGAGCTTGTAGGGTGCCATATGTTTCCGGAGGGTTGTGTAGGGTTCCGTAGGGGCCTGTGGTGTTCCCTAGGGGCCTGTAGAGTCTCGTACAGTTCCGTAGGGTCCTGTAGGTTTCCATAAGCGCCCGCAGAGGTCTGAATGGGCTCGTACTGTTCCGTAAGGATCCATAGGGCTCCGTAGAGCTTCGTAGGTTCCCTAGAGGCCTCTGGAGTACCGCAGGAGCCAGTAGTGTTCTGTAGGGGCCCGTAGGGTTCCTTCCATAGGAGCTGGCAGTGTTCCGTAGGGTCCTCTACGGTTGAGTAAGTGCCCGCAGGAGTCTGTAGGAATCCGTGGGATTCTGTAAGGTTCCGGAGGGTTCTGCAGGGTTCCGTAGGGGCCCGTAGAGTTCCGTAGTGGCTGGTAAAGTTCCGTAGGGCCCTGTGGGGTTCTGTATGGACCTGTAGGGTTCCGTAGGGGCCTGCAGGGTTCCGTAAGTGCCCGCAGGTGTCTGTAGGGTTCCGTAGGGGTCTCTAGGGTTCCGTAGGCACCTGCAGTGTTCTGTAGGAGCCCATAGGGTTTTAGTGAGGTTCCGTTGTGTTGCTAAGGGTCTTGTAGAGTGCTGTCGGGTCCTGGAGTATTCTGTAGGGTTCCAGAGGGGCTCGTAGGGTTCCATCGAAATCTATAGGGTTCCCTAGGGGCCCATAGAGTCCCGTAGATTTCCGTAGGGACCTGTAGGGTTGTGTAAGTGCCCGCAGAAGTCTGTAGGAGTCTGTGGGATTCTGTAAGGTTCCGGAGGGTTCTGCAGGGTTCCGTAGGGGCCCGTAGAGTTCCGTAGTGGCTGGTAAAGTTCCATAGGGCCCTGTGGGGTTCTGTATGGACCTGTAGGGTTCCGTAGGGGCCTGCAGGGTTCCGTAAGTGCCCGCAGGTGTCTGTAGGGTTCCGTAGGGGTCTCTAGGGTTCTGTAGGCACCTGCAGTGTTCTGTAGGAGCCCATAGGGTTTTAGTGAGGTTCCGTTGTGTTGCTAAGGGTCTTGTAGAGTGCTGTCGGGTCCTGGAGTATTCTGTAGGGTTCCAGAGGGGCTGGTAGGGTTCCGTCGAAATCTGAAGGGTTCCCTAGGGGCCCATAGAGTCCCGTAGATTTCCGTAGGGACCTGTAGGGTTGTGTAAGTGCTCGCAGGGGTTGGTAGGAGCTTGTAGGGTTCCATAAGTTTCCAGAGGGTTGTGTAGGGTTCCGTAGGGGCCTGTGGTGTTCCCTAGGGGCCTGTAGAGTCTCGTACAGTTCCGTAGGGTCCTGTAGGTTTCCATAAGCGCCCGCAGAGGTCTGAATGGGCCCGTACTGTTCCGTAAGGATCCATAGGGCTCCGTAGAGCTTCGTAGGTTCCCTAGAGGCCTGTGGAGTACCGCAGGAGCCAGTAGTGTTCTGTAGGGGCCCGTAGGGTTCCTTCCATAGGAGCTGGCAGTGTTCCGTAGGGTCCTCTAGGGTTGAGTAAGTGCCCGCAGGAGTCTGTAGGAATCCGTGGGATTCTGTAAGGTTCTGCAGGGTTCCGTAGGGGCCCGTAGAGTTCCGTAGTGGCTGGTAAAGTTCCGTAGGGCCCTGTGGGGTTCTGTATGGACCTGTAGGGTTCCGTAGGGGCCTGCAGGGTTCCGTAAGTGCCCGCAGGTGTCTGTAGGGTTCCGTAGGGGTCTCTAGGGTTCCGTAGGCACCTGCAGTGTTCTGTAGGAGCCCATAGGGTTTTAGTGAGGTTCCGTTGTGTTGCTAAGGGTCTTGTAGAGTGCTGTCGGGTCCTGGAGTATTCTGTAGGGTTCCAGAGGGGCTCGTAGGGTTCCATCGAAATCTATAGGGTTCCCTAGGGGCCCATAGAGTCCCGTAGATTTCCGTAGGGACCTGTAGGGTTGTGTAAGTGCCCGCAGAAGTCTGTAGGAGTCTGTGGGATTCTGTAAGGTTCCGGAGGGTTCTGCAGGGTTCCGTAGGGGCCCGTAGAGTTCCGTAGTGGCTGGTAAAGTTCCATAGGGCCCTGTGGGGTTCTGTATGGACCTGTAGGGTTCCGTAGGGGCCTGCAGGGTTCCGTAAGTGCCCGCAGGTGTCTGTAGGGTTCCGTAGGGGTCTCTAGGGTTCTGTAGGCACCTGCAGTGTTCTGTAGGAGCCCATAGGGTTTTAGTGAGGTTCCGTTGTGTTGCTAAGGGTCTTGTAGAGTGCTGTCGGGTCCTGGAGTATTCTGTAGGGTTCCAGAGGGCCTCATAGGGTTCCATCGAAATCTATAGGGTTCCCTAGGGGCCCTTGGAGTCCCATAGATTGCCGTAGGGACCTGTAGGGTTGTGTAAGTGCCCGCAGAAGTCTGTAGGAGTCTGTGGGATTCTGTAAGGTTCCGGAGGGTTCTGCAGGGTTCCGTAGGGGCCCGTAGAGTTCCGTAGTGGCTGGTAAAGTTCCCTAGGGCCCTGTACCGTTCCGTAACTGCCTGCAAGGGTCTTTAGGCTTCCGTAGGGGCTGGTAGGGTTCCATAAAGTTCCGTGGGGCACTGTGGGGTTCTGTATGGACCTGTAGGGTTCCGTAGGGGCCTGCAGTGTTCTGTAAGTGCCCGCAGGTGTCTGTAGGGTTCCGTAGGGGTCTGTAGGTTTCCGTAGGCACCTGCAGTGTTCTGTAGGAGCCCATAGGGTTTTAGTGAGGTTCCGTTGTGTTGCTAAGGGTCTTGTAGAGTGCTGTCGGGTCCTGGAGTATTCTGTAGGGTTCCAGAGGGGCTGGTAGGGTTCCGTCGAAATCTGAAGGGTTCCCTAGGGGCCCATAGAGTCCCGTAGATTTCCGTAGGGACCTGTAGGGTTGTGTAAGTGCTCGCAGGGGTTGGTAGGAGCTTGTAGGGTTCCATAAGTTTCCAGAGGGTTGTGTAGGGTTCCGTAGGGGCCTGTGGTGTTCCCTAGGGGCCTGTAGAGTCTCGTACGGTTCCATAGGGGCCTGTGGTGTTCCCTAGGGGCCTGTAGAGTCTCGTACAGTTCCGTAGGGTCCTGTAGGTTTCCATAAGCGCCCGCAGAGGTCTGAATGGGCCCGTACTGTTCCGTAAGGATCCATAGGGCTCCGTAGAGCTTCGTAGGTTCCCTAGAGGCCTGTGGAGTACCGCAGGAGCCAGTAGTGTTCTGTAGGGGCCCGTAGGGTTCCTTCCATAGGAGCTGGCAGTGTTCCGTAGGGTCCTCTAGGGTTGAGTAAGTGCCCGCAGGAGTCTGTAGGAATCCGTGGGATTCTGTAAGGTTCTGCAGGGTTCCGTAGGGGCCCGTAGAGTTCCGTAGTGGCTGGTAAAGTTCCGTAGGGCCCTGTGGGGTTCTGTATGGACCTGTAGGGTTCCGTAGGGGCCTGCAGGGTTCCGTAAGTGCCCGCAGGTGTCTGTAGGGTTCCGTAGGGGTCTCTAGGGTTCCGTAGGCACCTGCAGTGTTCTGTAGGAGCCCATAGGGTTTTAGTGAGGTTCCGTTGTGTTGCTAAGGGTCTTGTAGAGTGCTGTCGGGTCCTGGAGTATTCTGTAGGGTTCCAGAGGGGCTGGTAGGGTTCCGTCGAAATCTGAAGGGTTCCCTAGGGGCCCGTAGAGTCCCGTAGATTTCCGTAGGGGCCTGTAGGATTATGAAAGTGCCCGCTGGGGTTGGTAGGAGCTTGTAGGGTGCCATATGTTTCCGGAGGGTTGTGTAGGGTTCCGTAGGGGCCTGTGGTGTTCCCTAGGGGCCTGTAGAGTCTCGTACAGTTCCGTAGGGTCCTGTAGGTTTCCATAAGCGCCCGCAGAGGTCTGAATGGGCTCGTACTGTTCCGTAAGGATCCATAGGGCTCCGTAGAGCTTCGTAGGTTCCCTAGAGGCCTCTGGAGTACCGCAGGAGCCAGTAGTGTTCTGTAGGCGCCCGTAGGGTTCCTTCCATAGGAGCTGGCAGTGTTCCGTAGGGTCCTCTAGGGTTGAGTAAGTGCCCGCAGGAGTCTGTAGGAATCCGTGGGATTCTGTAAGGTTCCGGAGGGTTCTGCAGGGTTCCGTAGGGGCCCGTAGAGTTCCGTAGTGGCTGGTAAAGTTCCCTAGGGCCCTGTGGGGTTCTGTATGGACCTGTAGGGTTCCGTAGGGGCCTGCAGGGTTCCGTAAGTGCCCGCAGGTGTCTGTAGGGTTCCGTAGGGGTCTCTAGGGTTCCGTAGGCACCTGCAGTGTTCTGTAGGAGCCCATAGGGTTTTAGTGAGGTTCCGTTGTGTTGCTAAGGGTCTTGTAGAGTGCTGTCGGGTCCTGGAGTATTCTGTAGGGTTCCAGAGGGGCTCGTAGGGTTCCATCGAAATCTATAGGGTTCCCTAGGGGCCCATAGAGTCCCGTAGATTTCCGTAGGGACCTGTAGGGTTGTGTAAGTGCCCGCAGAAGTCTGTAGGAGTCTGTGGGATTCTGTAAGGTTCCGGAGGGTTCTGCAGGGTTCCGTAGGGGCCCGTAGAGTTCCGTAGTGGCTGGTAAAGTTCCATAGGGCCCTGTGGGGTTCTGTATGGACCTGTAGGGTTCCGTAGGGGCCTGCAGGGTTCCGTAAGTGCCCGCAGGTGTCTGTAGGGTTCCGTAGGGGTCTCTAGGGTTCTGTAGGCACCTGCAGTGTTCTGTAGGAGCCCATAGGGTTTTAGTGAGGTTCCGTTGTGTTGCTAAGGGTCTTGTAGAGTGCTGTCGGGTCCTGGAGTATTCTGTAGGGTTCCAGAGGGGCTGGTAGGGTTCCGTCGAAATCTGAAGGGTTCCCTAGGGGCCCGTAGAGTCCCGTAGATTTCCGTAGGGGCCTGTAGGGTTATGAAAGTGCCCGCTGGGGTTGGTAGGAGCTTGTAGGGTGCCATATGTTTCCGGAGGGTTGTGTAGGGTTCCGTAGGGGCCTGTGGTGTTCCCTAGGGGCCTGTAGAGTCTCGTACAGTTCCGTAGGGTCCTGTAGGTTTCCATAAGCGCCCGCAGAGGTCTGAATGGGCTCGTACTGTTCCGTAAGGATCCATAGGGCTCCGTAGAGCTTCGTAGGTTCCCTAGAGGCCTCTGGAGTACCGTAGGAGCCAGTAGTGTTCTGTAGGGGCCCGTAGGGTTCCTTCCATAGGAGCTGGCAGTGTTCCGTAGGGTCCTCTACGGTTGAGTAAGTGCCCGCAGGAGTCTGTAGGAATCCGTGGGATTCTGTAAGGTTCTGCAGGGTTCCGTAGGGGCCCGTAGAGTTCCATAGTGGCTGGTAAAGTTCCCTAGGGCCCTGTACCGTTCCGTAACTGCCTGCAAGGGTCTTTAGGCTTCCGTAGGGGCTGGTAGGGTTCCATAAAGTTCCGTGGGTTCCTGCAGAGTTCTGCAAGTGCCTGCAAGGGCCTGTAGGGGCCCACAGTGTTTCTGCCAGGTTCCGTAGAGTTCCGTAGGGGCCATATTTTTCTGTAGTGGCTGGTAGTATTCTGTAGGGGTCTGTAGGGTTCCGTAGGCACCTACAGTGTTCTGTAGGAGCCCATAGGGTTTTAGTGAGGTTCCGTTGTGTTGCTAAGGGTCTTGTAGAGTGCTGTCGGGTCCTGGAGTATTCTGTAGGGTTCCAGAGGGGCTGGTAGCGTTCCGTCGAAATCTGAAGGGTTCCCTAGGGGCCCATAGAGTCCCGTAGATTGCCGTAGGGACCTGTAGGGTTGTGTAAGTGCTCGCAGGGGTTGGTAGGAGCTTGTAGGGTTCCATAAGTTTCCAGAGGGTTGTGTAGGGTTCCGTAGGGGCCTGTGGTGTTCCCTAGGGGCCTGTAGAGTCTCGTACGGTTCCGTAGGGGCCTGTGGTGTTCCCTAGGGGCCTGTAGAGTCTCGTACAGTTCCGTAGGGTCCTGTAGGTTTCCATAAGCGCCCGCAGAGGTCTGAATGGGCCCGTACTGTTCCGTAAGGATCCATAGGGCTCCGTAGAGCTTCGTAGGTTCCCTAGAGGCCTGTGGAGTACCGCAGGAGCCAGTAGTGTTCTGTAGGCGCCCGTAGGGTTCCTTCCATAGGAGCTGGCAGTGTTCCGTAGGGTCCTCTAGGGTTGAGTAAGTGCCCGCAGGAGTCTGTAGGAATCCGTGGGATTCTGTAAGGTTCTGCAGGGTTCCGTAGGGGCCCGTAGAGTTCCGTAGTGGCTGGTAAAGTTCCGTAGGGCCCTGTACCGTTCCGTAACTGCCTGCAAGGGTCTTTAGGCTTCCGTAGGGGCTGGTAGGGTTCCATAAAGTTCTGTGGGTTCCTGTAGAGTTCTGCAAGTGCCCGCAAGGGCCTGTAGGGGCCCACAGTGTTTCTGCCAGGTTCCGTAGAGTTCCGTAGGGGCCATATTTTTCTGTAGTGGCTGGTAGTATTCTGTAGGGGTCTGTAGGTTTCCGTAGGCACCTACAGTGTTCTGTAGGAGCCCATAGGGTTTTAGTGAGGTTCCGTTGTGTTGCTAAGGGTCTTGTAGAGTGCTGTCGGGTCCTGGAGTATTCTGTAGGGTTCCAGAGGGGCTCGTAGGGTTCCATTGAAATCTATAGGGTTCCCTAGGGGCCCATAGAGTCCCGTAGATTTCCTTAGGGACCTGTAGGGTTGTGTAAGTGCCCGCAGGAGTCTGTAGGAGTCTGTGGGATTCTGTAAGGTTCCGGAGGGTTCTGCAGGGTTCCGTAGGGGCCCGTAGAGTTCCGTAGTGGCTGGTAAAGTTCCCTAGGGCCCTGTACCGTTCCGTAACTGCCTGCAAGGGTCTTTAGGCTTCCGTAGGGGCTGGTAGGGTTCCATAAAGTTCCGTGGGGCACTGTGGGGTTCTGTATGGACCTGTAGGGTTCCGTAGGGGCCTGCAGGGTTCCGTAAGTGCCCGCAGGTGTCTGTAGGGTTCCGTAGGGGTCTGTAGGTTTCCGTAGGCACCTGCAGTGTTCTGTAGGAGCCCATAGGGTTTTAGTGAGGTTCCGTTGTGTTGCTAAGGGTCTTGTAGAGTGCTGTCGGGTCCTGGAGTATTCTGTAGGGTTCCAGAGGGGCTGGTAGGGTTCCGTCGAAATCTGAAGGGTTCCCTAGGGGCCCATAGAGTCCCGTAGATTTCCGTAGGGACCTGTAGGGTTGTGTAAGTGCTCGCAGGGGTTGGTAGGAGCTTGTAGGGTTCCATAAGTTTCCAGAGGGTTGTGTAGGGTTCCGTAGGGGCCTGTGGTGTTCCCTAGGGGCCTGTAGAGTCTCGTACGGTTCCGTAGGGGCCTGTGGTGTTCCCTAGGGGCCTGTAGAGTCTCGTACAGTTCCGTAGGGTCCTGTAGGTTTCCATAAGCGCCCGCAGAGGTCTGAATGGGCCCGTACTGTTCCGTAAGGATCCATAGGGCTCCGTAGAGCTTCGTAGGTTCCCTAGAGGCCTGTGGAGTACCGCAGGAGCCAGTAGTGTTCTGTAGGGGCCCGTAGGGTTCCTTCCATAGGAGCTGGCAGTGTTCCGTAGGGTCCTCTAGGGTTGAGTAAGTGCCCGCAGGAGTCTGTAGGAATCCGTGGGATTCTGTAAGGTTCTGCAGGGTTCCGTAGGGGCCCGTAGAGTTCCGTAGTGGCTGGTAAAGTTCCCTAGGGCCCTGTGGGGTTCTGTATGGACCTGTAGGGTTCCGTAGGGGCCTGCAGGGTTCCGTAAGTGCCCGCAGGTGTCTGTAGGGTTCCGTAGGGGTCTCTAGGGTTCCGTAGGCACCTGCAGTGTTCTGTAGGAGCCCATAGGGTTTTAGTGAGGTTCCGTTGTGTTGCTAAGGGTCTTGTAGAGTGCTGTCGGGTCCTGGAGTATTCTGTAGGGTTCCAGAGGGGCTGGTAGGGTTCCGTCGAAATCTGAAGGGTTCCCTAGGGGCCCGTAGAGTCCCGTAGATTTCCGTAGGGGCCTGTAGGATTATGAAAGTGCCCGCTGGGGTTGGTAGGAGCTTGTAGGGTGCCATATGTTTCCGGAGGGTTGTGTAGGGTTCCGTAGGGGCCTGTGGTGTTCCCTAGGGGCCTGTAGAGTCTCGTACAGTTCCGTAGGGTCCTGTAGGTTTCCATAAGCGCCCGCAGAGGTCTGAATGGGCTCGTACTGTTCCGTAAGGATCCATAGGGCTCCGTAGAGCTTCGTAGGTTCCCTAGAGGCCTCTGGAGTACCGCAGGAGCCAGTAGTGTTCTGTAGGCGCCCGTAGGGTTCCTTCCATAGGAGCTGGCAGTGTTCCGTAGGGTCCTCTAGGGTTGAGTAAGTGCCCGCAGGAGTCTGTAGGAATCCGTGGGATTCTGTAAGGTTCCGGAGGGTTCTGCAGGGTTCCGTAGGGGCCCGTAGAGTTCCGTAGTGGCTGGTAAAGTTCCGTAGGGCCCTGTGGGGTTCTGTATGGACCTGTAGGGTTCCGTAGGGGCCTGCAGGGTTCCGTAAGTGCCCGCAGGTGTCTGTAGGGTTCCGTAGGGGTCTCTAGGGTTCCGTAGGCACCTGCAGTGTTCTGTAGGAGCCCATAGGGTTTTAGTGAGGTTCCGTTGTGTTGCTAAGGGTCTTGTAGAGTGCTGTCGGGTCCTGGAGTATTCTGTAGGGTTCCAGAGGGGCTCGTAGGGTTCCATCGAAATCTATAGGGTTCCCTAGGGGCCCATAGAGTCCCGTAGATTTCCGTAGGGACCTGTAGGGTTGTGTAAGTGCCCGCAGAAGTCTGTAGGAGTCTGTGGGATTCTGTAAGGTTCCGGAGGGTTCTGCAGGGTTCCGTAGGGGCCCGTAGAGTTCCGTAGTGGCTGGTAAAGTTCCATAGGGCCCTGTGGGGTTCTGTATGGACCTGTAGGGTTCCGTAGGGGCCTGCAGGGTTCCGTAAGTGCCCGCAGGTGTCTGTAGGGTTCCGTAGGGGTCTCTAGGGTTCTGTAGGCACCTGCAGTGTTCTGTAGGAGCCCATAGGGTTTTAGTGAGGTTCCGTTGTGTTGCTAAGGGTCTTGTAGAGTGCTGTCGGGTCCTGGAGTATTCTGTAGGGTTCCAGAGGGGCTGGTAGGGTTCCGTCGAAATCTGAAGGGTTCCCTAGGGGCCCGTAGAGTCCCGTAGATTTCCGTAGGGGCCTGTAGGGTTATGAAAGTGCCCGCTGGGGTTGGTAGGAGCTTGTAGGGTGCCATATGTTTCCGGAGGGTTGTGTAGGGTTCCGTAGGGGCCTGTGGTGTTCCCTAGGGGCCTGTAGAGTCTCGTACAGTTCCGTAGGGTCCTGTAGGTTTCCATAAGCGCCCGCAGAGGTCTGAATGGGCTCGTACTGTTCCGTAAGGATCCATAGGGCTCCGTAGAGCTTCGTAGGTTCCCTAGAGGCCTCTGGAGTACCGTAGGAGCCAGTAGTGTTCTGTAGGCGCCCGTAGGGTTCCTTCCATAGGAGCTGGCAGTGTTCCGTAGGGTCCTCTACGGTTGAGTAAGTGCCCGCAGGAGTCTGTAGGAATCCGTGGGATTCTGTAAGGTTCTGCAGGGTTCCGTAGGGGCCCGTAGAGTTCCATAGTGGCTGGTAAAGTTCCCTAGGGCCCTGTACCGTTCCGTAACTGCCTGCAAGGGTCTTTAGGCTTCCGTAGGGGCTGGTAGGGTTCCATAAAGTTCCGTGGGTTCCTGCAGAGTTCTGCAAGTGCCTGCAAGGGCCTGTAGGGGCCCACAGTGTTTCTGCCAGGTTCCGTAGAGTTCCGTAGGGGCCATATTTTTCTGTAGTGGCTGGTAGTATTCTGTAGGGGTCTGTAGGGTTCCGTAGGCACCTACAGTGTTCTGTAGGAGCCCATAGGGTTTTAGTGAGGTTCCGTTGTGTTGCTAAGGGTCTTGTAGAGTGCTGTCGGGTCCTGGAGTATTCTGTAGGGTTCCAGAGGGGCTGGTAGCGTTCCGTCGAAATCTGAAGGGTTCCCTAGGGGCCCATAGAGTCCCGTAGATTGCCGTAGGGACCTGTAGGGTTGTGTAAGTGCTCGCAGGGGTTGGTAGGAGCTTGTAGGGTTCCATAAGTTTCCAGAGGGTTGTGTAGGGTTCCGTAGGGGCCTGTGGTGTTCCCTAGGGGCCTGTAGAGTCTCGTACAGTTCCGTAGGGTCCTGTAGGTTTCCATAAGCGCCCGCAGAGGTCTGAATGGGCCCGTACTGTTCCGTAAGGATCCATAGGGCTCCGTAGAGCTTCGTAGGTTCCCTAGAGGCCTGTGGAGTACCGCAGGAGCCAGTAGTGTTCTGTAGGGGCCCGTAGGGTTCCTTCCATAGGAGCTGGCAGTGTTCCGTAGGGTCCTCTAGGGTTGAGTAAGTGCCCGCAGGAGTCTGTAGGAATCCGTGGGATTCTGTAAGGTTCTGCAGGGTTCCGTAGGGGCCCGTAGAGTTCCGTAGTGGCTGGTAAAGTTCCGTAGGGCCCTGTGGGGTTCTGTATGGACCTGTAGGGTTCCGTAGGGGCCTGCAGGGTTCCGTAAGTGCCCGCAGGTGTCTGTAGGGTTCCGTAGGGGTCTCTAGGGTTCCGTAGGCACCTGCAGTGTTCTGTAGGAGCCCATAGGGTTTTAGTGAGGTTCCGTTGTGTTGCTAAGGGTCTTGTAGAGTGCTGTCGGGTCCTGGAGTATTCTGTAGGGTTCCAGAGGGGCTGGTAGGGTTCCGTCGAAATCTGAAGGGTTCCCTAGGGGCCCGTAGAGTCCCGTAGATTTCCGTAGGGGCCTGTAGGATTATGAAAGTGCCCGCTGGGGTTGGTAGGAGCTTGTAGGGTGCCATATGTTTCCGGAGGGTTGTGTAGGGTTCCGTAGGGGCCTGTGGTGTTCCCTAGGGGCCTGTAGAGTCTCGTACAGTTCCGTAGGGTCCTGTAGGTTTCCATAAGCGCCCGCAGAGGTCTGAATGGGCCCGTACTGTTCCGTAAGGATCCATAGGGCTCCGTAGAGCTTCGTAGGTTCCCTAGAGGCCTCTGGAGTACCGCAGGAGCCAGTAGTGTTCTGTAGGGGCCCGTAGGGTTCCTTCCATAGGAGCTGGCAGTGTTCCGTAGGGTCCTCTAGGGTTGAGTAAGTGCCCGCAGGAGTCTGTAGGAATCCGTGGGATTCTGTAAGGTTCTGCAGGGTTCCGTAGGGGCCCGTAGAGTTCCGTAGTGGCTGGTAAAGTTCCGTAGGGCCCTGTGGGGTTCTGTATGGACCTGTAGGGTTCCGTAGGGGCCTGCAGGGTTCCGTAAGTGCCCGCAGGTGTCTGTAGGGTTCCGTAGGGGTCTCTAGGGTTCCGTAGGCACCTGCAGTGTTCTGTAGGAGCCCATAGGGTTTTAGTGAGGTTCCGTTGTGTTGCTAAGGGTCTTGTAGAGTGCTGTCGGGTCCTGGAGTATTCTGTAGGGTTCCAGAGGGGCTGGTAGGGTTCCGTCGAAATCTGAAGGGTTCCCTAGGGGCCCGTAGAGTCCCGTAGATTTCCGTAGGGGCCTGTAGGATTATGAAAGTGCCCGCTGGGGTTGGTAGGAGCTTGTAGGGTGCCATATGTTTCCGGAGGGTTGTGTAGGGTTCCGTAGGGGCCTGTGGTGTTCCCTAGGGGCCTGTAGAGTCTCGTACAGTTCCGTAGGGTCCTGTAGGTTTCCATAAGCGCCCGCAGAGGTCTGAATGGGCTCGTACTGTTCCGTAAGGATCCATAGGGCTCCGTAGAGCTTCGTAGGTTCCCTAGAGGCCTCTGGAGTACCGCAGGAGCCAGTAGTGTTCTGTAGGCGCCCGTAGGGTTCCTTCCATAGGAGCTGGCAGTGTTCCGTAGGGTCCTCTAGGGTTGAGTAAGTGCCCGCAGGAGTCTGTAGGAATCCGTGGGATTCTGTAAGGTTCCGGAGGGTTCTGCAGGGTTCCGTAGGGGCCCGTAGAGTTCCGTAGTGGCTGGTAAAGTTCCGTAGGGCCCTGTGGGGTTCTGTATGGACCTGTAGGGTTCCGTAGGGGCCTGCAGGGTTCCGTAAGTGCCCGCAGGTGTCTGTAGGGTTCCGTAGGGGTCTCTAGGGTTCCGTAGGCACCTGCAGTGTTCTGTAGGAGCCCATAGGGTTTTAGTGAGGTTCCGTTGTGTTGCTAAGGGTCTTGTAGAGTGCTGTCGGGTCCTGGAGTATTCTGTAGGGTTCCAGAGGGGCTCGTAGGGTTCCATCGAAATCTATAGGGTTCCCTAGGGGCCCATAGAGTCCCGTAGATTTCCGTAGGGACCTGTAGGGTTGTGTAAGTGCCCGCAGAAGTCTGTAGGAGTCTGTGGGATTCTGTAAGGTTCCGGAGGGTTCTGCAGGGTTCCGTAGGGGCCCGTAGAGTTCCGTAGTGGCTGGTAAAGTTCCATAGGGCCCTGTGGGGTTCTGTATGGACCTGTAGGGTTCCGTAGGGGCCTGCAGGGTTCCGTAAGTGCCCGCAGGTGTCTGTAGGGTTCCGTAGGGGTCTCTAGGGTTCTGTAGGCACCTGCAGTGTTCTGTAGGAGCCCATAGGGTTTTAGTGAGGTTCCGTTGTGTTGCTAAGGGTCTTGTAGAGTGCTGTCGGGTCCTGGAGTATTCTGTAGGGTTCCAGAGGGGCTGGTAGGGTTCCGTCGAAATCTGAAGGGTTCCCTAGGGGCCCGTAGAGTCCCGTAGATTTCCGTAGGGGCCTGTAGGGTTATGAAAGTGCCCGCTGGGGTTGGTAGGAGCTTGTAGGGTGCCATATGTTTCCGGAGGGTTGTGTAGGGTTCCGTAGGGGCCTGTGGTGTTCCCTAGGGGCCTGTAGAGTCTCGTACAGTTCCGTAGGGTCCTGTAGGTTTCCATAAGCGCCCGCAGAGGTCTGAATGGGCTCGTACTGTTCCGTAAGGATCCATAGGGCTCCGTAGAGCTTCGTAGGTTCCCTAGAGGCCTCTGGAGTACCGTAGGAGCCAGTAGTGTTCTGTAGGCGCCCGTAGGGTTCCTTCCATAGGAGCTGGCAGTGTTCCGTAGGGTCCTCTACGGTTGAGTAAGTGCCCGCAGGAGTCTGTAGGAATCCGTGGGATTCTGTAAGGTTCTGCAGGGTTCCGTAGGGGCCCGTAGAGTTCCATAGTGGCTGGTAAAGTTCCCTAGGGCCCTGTACCGTTCCGTAACTGCCTGCAAGGGTCTTTAGGCTTCCGTAGGGGCTGGTAGGGTTCCATAAAGTTCCGTGGGTTCCTGCAGAGTTCTGCAAGTGCCTGCAAGGGCCTGTAGGGGCCCACAGTGTTTCTGCCAGGTTCCGTAGAGTTCCGTAGGGGCCATATTTTTCTGTAGTGGCTGGTAGTATTCTGTAGGGGTCTGTAGGGTTCCGTAGGCACCTACAGTGTTCTGTAGGAGCCCATAGGGTTTTAGTGAGGTTCCGTTGTGTTGCTAAGGGTCTTGTAGAGTGCTGTCGGGTCCTGGAGTATTCTGTAGGGTTCCAGAGGGGCTGGTAGCGTTCCGTCGAAATCTGAAGGGTTCCCTAGGGGCCCATAGAGTCCCGTAGATTGCCGTAGGGACCTGTAGGGTTGTGTAAGTGCTCGCAGGGGTTGGTAGGAGCTTGTAGGGTTCCATAAGTTTCCAGAGGGTTGTGTAGGGTTCCGTAGGGGCCTGTGGTGTTCCCTAGGGGCCTGTAGAGTCTCGTACGGTTCCGTAGGGGCCTGTGGTGTTCCCTAGGGGCCTGTAGAGTCTCGTACAGTTCCGTAGGGTCCTGTAGGTTTCCATAAGCGCCCGCAGAGGTCTGAATGGGCCCGTACTGTTCCGTAAGGATCCATAGGGCTCCGTAGAGCTTCGTAGGTTCCCTAGAGGCCTGTGGAGTACTGCAGGAGCCAGTAGTGTTCTGTAGGCGCCCGTAGGGTTCCTTCCATAGGAGCTGGCAGTGTTCCGTAGGGTCCTCTAGGGTTGAGTAAGTGCCCGCAGGAGTCTGTAGGAATCCGTGGGATTCTGTAAGGTTCTGCAGGGTTCCGTAGGGGCCCGTAGAGTTCCGTAGTGGCTGGTAAAGTTCCGTAGGGCCCTGTACCGTTCCGTAACTGCCTGCAAGGGTCTTTAGGCTTCCGTAGGGGCTGGTAGGGTTCCATAAAGTTCTGTGGGTTCCTGTAGAGTTCTGCAAGTGCCCGCAAGGGCCTGTAGGGGCCCACAGTGTTTCTGCCAGGTTCCGTAGAGTTCCGTAGGGGCCATATTTTTCTGTAGTGGCTGGTAGTATTCTGTAGGGGTCTGTAGGTTTCCGTAGGCACCTACAGTGTTCTGTAGGAGCCCATAGGGTTTTAGTGAGGTTCCGTTGTGTTGCTAAGGGTCTTGTAGAGTGCTGTCGGGTCCTGGAGTATTCTGTAGGGTTCCAGAGGGGCTCGTAGGGTTCCATTGAAATCTATAGGGTTCCCTAGGGGCCCATAGAGTCCCGTAGATTTCCTTGGGGACCTGTAGGGTTGTGTAAGTGCCCGCAGGAGTCTGTAGGAGTCTGTGGGATTCTGTAAGGTTCTGCAGGGTTCTGCAGGGTTCCGTAGGGGCCCGTAGAGTTCCGTAGTGGCTGGTAAAGTTCCCTAGGGCCCTGTGGGGTTCTGTATGGACCTGTAGGGTTCCGTAGGGGCCTGCAGGGTTCCGTAAGTGCCCGCAGGTGTCTGTAGGGTTCCGTAGGGGTCTCTAGGGTTCCGTAGGCACCTGCAGTGTTCTGTAGGAGCCCATAGGGTTTTAGTGAGGTTCCGTTGTGTTGCTAAGGGTCTTGTAGAGTGCTGTCGGGTCCTGGAGTATTCTGTAGGGTTCCAGAGGGCCTCATAGGGTTCCATCGAAATCTATAGTGTTCCCTAGGGGCCCTTGGAGTCCCATAGATTGCCGTAGGGACCTGTAGGGTTGTGTAAGTGCCCGCAGAAGTCTGTAGGAGTCTGTGGGATTCTGTAAGGTTCCGGAGGGTTCTGCAGGGTTCCGTAGGGGCCCGTAGAGTTCCGTAGTGGCTGGTAAAGTTCCCTAGGGCCCTGTACCGTTCCGTAACTGCCTGCAAGGGTCTTTAGGCTTCCGTAGGGGCTGGTAGGGTTCCATAAAGTTCCGTGGGGCACTGTGGGGTTCTGTATGGACCTGTAGGGTTCCGTAGGGGCCTGCAGTGTTCTGTAAGTGCCCGCAGGTGTCTGTAGGGTTCCGTAGGGGTCTGTAGGTTTCCGTAGGCACCTGCAGTGTTCTGTAGGAGCCCATAGGGTTTTAGTGAGGTTCCGTTGTGTTGCTAAGGGTCTTGTAGAGTGCTGTCGGGTCCTGGAGTATTCTGTAGGGTTCCAGAGGGGCTGGTAGGGTTCCGTCGAAATCTGAAGGGTTCCCTAGGGGCCCATAGAGTCCCGTAGATTGCCGTAGGGACCTGTAGGGTTGTGTAAGTGCTCGCAGGGGTTGGTAGGAGCTTGTAGGGTTCCATAAGTTTCCAGAGGGTTGTGTAGGGTTCCGTCGGGGCCTGTGGTGTTCCCTAGGGGCCTGTAGAGTCTCGTACGGTTCCATAGGGGCCTGTGGTGTTCCCTAGGGGCCTGTAGAGTCTCGTACAGTTCCGTAGGGTCCTGTAGGTTTCCATAAGCGCCCGCAGAGGTCTGAATGGGCTCGTACTGTTCCGTAAGGATCCATAGGGCTCCGTAGAGCTTCGTAGGTTCCCTAGAGGCCTCTGGAGTACCGCAGGAGCCAGTAGTGTTCTGTAGGCGCCCGTAGGGTTCCTTCCATAGGAGCTGGCAGTGTTCCGTAGGGTCCTCTAGGGTTGAGTAAGTGCCCGCAGGAGTCTGTAGGAATCCGTGGGATTCTGTAAGGTTCCGGAGGGTTCTGCAGGGTTCCGTAGGGGCCCGTAGAGTTCCGTAGTGGCTGGTAAAGTTCCCTAGGGCCCTGTGGGGTTCTGTATGGACCTGTAGGGTTCCGTAGGGGCCTGCAGGGTTCCGTAAGTGCCCGCAGGTGTCTGTAGGGTTCCGTAGGGGTCTCTAGGGTTCTGTAGGCACCTGCAGTGTTCTGTAGGAGCCCATAGGGTTTTAGTGAGGTTCCGTTGTGTTGCTAAGGGTCTTGTAGAGTGCTGTCGGGTCCTGGAGTATTCTGTAGGGTTCCAGAGGGGCTGGTAGGGTTCCGTCGAAATCTGAAGGGTTCCCTAGGGGCCCGTAGAGTCCCGTAGATTTCCGTAGGGGCCTGTAGGGTTATGAAAGTGCCCGCTGGGGTTGGTAGGAGCTTGTAGGGTGCCATATGTTTCCGGAGGGTTGTGTAGGGTTCCGTAGGGGCCTGTGGTGTTCCCTAGGGGCCTGTAGAGTCTCGTACAGTTCCGTAGGGTCCTGTAGGTTTCCATAAGCGCCCGCAGAGGTCTGAATGGGCTCGTACTGTTCCGTAAGGATCCATAGGGCTCCGTAGAGCTTCGTAGGTTCCCTAGAGGCCTGTGGAGTACCGCAGGAGCCAGTAGTGTTCTGTAGGCGCCCGTAGGGTTCCTTCCATAGGAGCTGGCAGTGTTCCGTAGGGTCCTCTAGGGTTGAGTAAGTGCCCGCAGGAGTCTGTAGGAATCCGTGGGATTCTGTAAGGTTCTGCAGGGTTCCGTAGGGGCCCGTAGAGTTCCATAGTGGCTGGTAAAGTTCCCTAGGGCCCTGTACCGTTCCGTAACTGCCTGCAAGGGTCTTTAGGCTTCCGTAGGGGCTGGTAGGGTTCCATAAAGTTCCGTGGGTTCCTGCAGAGTTCTGCAAGTGCCCGCAAGGGCCTGTAGGGGCCCACAGTGTTTCTGCCAGGTTCCGTAGAGTTCCGTAGGGGCCATATTTTTCTGTAGTGGCTGGTAGTATTCTGTAGGGGTCTGTAGGTTTCCGTAGGCACCTACAGTGTTCTGTAGGAGCCCATAGGGTTTTAGTGAGGTTCCGTTGTGTTGCTAAGGGTCTTGTAGAGTGCTGTCGGGTCCTGGAGTATTCTGTAGGGTTCCAGAGGGGCTGGTAGCGTTCCGTCGAAATCTGAAGGGTTCCCTAGGGGCCCATAGAGTCCCGTAGATTGCCGTAGGGACCTGTAGGGTTGTGTAAGTGCTCGCAGGGGTTGGTAGGAGCTTGTAGGGTTCCATAAGTTTCCAGAGGGTTGTGTAGGGTTCCGTCGGGGCCTGTGGTGTTCCCTAGGGGCCTGTAGAGTCTCGTACAGTTCCGTAGGGTCCTGTAGGTTTCCATAAGCGCCCGCAGAGGTCTGAATGGTCTCGTACTGTTCCGTAAGGATCCATAGGGCTCCGTAGAGCTTCGTAGGTTCCCTAGAGGCCTGTGGAGTACCGCAGGAGCCAGTAGTGTTCTGTAGGGGCCCGTAGGGTTCCTTCCATAGGAGCTGGCAGTGTTCCGTAGGGTCCTCTAGGGTTGAGTAAGTGCCCGCAGGAGTCTGTAGGAATCCGTGGGATTCTGTAAGGTTCTGCAGGGTTCCGTAGGGGCCCGTAGAGTTCCGTAGTGGCTGGTAAAGTTCCGTAGGGCCCTGTGGGGTTCTGTATGGACCTGTAGGGTTCCGTAGGGGCCTGCAGGGTTCCGTAAGTGCCCGCAGGTGTCTGTAGGGTTCCGTAGGGGTCTCTAGGGTTCCGTAGGCACCTGCAGTGTTCTGTAGGAGCCCATAGGGTTTTAGTGAGGTTCCGTTGTGTTGCTAAGGGTCTTGTAGAGTGCTGTCGGGTCCTGGAGTATTCTGTAGGGTTCCAGAGGGGCTCGTAGGGTTCCATCGAAATCTATAGGGTTCCCTAGGGGCCCATAGAGTCCCGTAGATTTCCGTAGGGACCTGTAGGGTTGTGTAAGTGCCCGCAGAAGTCTGTAGGAGTCTGTGGGATTCTGTAAGGTTCCGGAGGGTTCTGCAGGGTTCCGTAGGGGCCCGTAGAGTTCCGTAGTGGCTGGTAAAGTTCCCTAGGGCCCTGTGGGGTTCTGTATGGACCTGTAGGGTTCCGTAGGGGCCTGCAGGGTTCCGTAAGTGCCCGCAGGTGTCTGTAGGGTTCTGTAGGGGTCTCTAGGGTTCTGTAGGCACCTGCAGTGTTCTGTAGGAGCCCATAGGGTTTTAGTGAGGTTCCGTTGTGTTGCTAAGGGTCTTGTAGAGTGCTGTCGGGTCCTGGAGTATTCTGTAGGGTTCCAGAGGGGCTGGTAGGGTTCCGTCGAAATCTGAAGGGTTCCCTAGGGGCCCGTAGAGTCCCGTAGATTTCCGTAGGGGCCTGTAGGGTTATGAAAGTGCCCGCTGGGGTTGGTAGGAGCTTGTAGGGTGCCATATGTTTCCGGAGGGTTGTGTAGGGTTCCGTAGGGGCCTGTGGTGTTCCCTAGGGGCCTGTAGAGTCTCGTACAATTCCGTAGGGTCCTGTAGGTTTCCATAAGCGCCCGCAGAGGTCTGAATGGGCTCGTACTGTTCCGTAAGGATCCATAGGGCTCCGTAGAGCTTCGTAGGTTCCCTAGAGGCCTCTGGAGTACCGCAGGAGCCAGTAGTGTTCTGTAGGGGCCCGTAGGGTTCCTTCCATAGGAGCTGGCAGTGTTCCGTAGGGTCCTCTAGGGTTGAGTAAGTGCCCGCAGGAGTCTGTAGGAATCCGTGGGATTCTGTAAGGTTCTGCAGGGTTCCGTAGGGGCCCGTAGAGTTCCATAGTGGCTGGTAAAGTTCCCTAGGGCCCTGTACCGTTCCGTAACTGCCTGCAAGGGTCTTTAGGCTTCCGTAGGGGCTGGTAGGGTTCCATAAAGTTCCGTGGGTTCCTGCAGAGTTCTGCAAGTGCCCGCAAGGGCCTGTAGGGGCCCACAGTGTTTCTGCCAGGTTCCGTAGAGTTCCGTAGGGGCCATATTTTTCTGTAGTGGCTGGTAGTATTCTGTAGGGGTCTGTAGGTTTCCGTAGGCACCTACAGTGTTCTGTAGGAGCCCATAGGGTTTTAGTGAGGTTCCGTTGTGTTGCTAAGGGTCTTGTAGAGTGCTGTCGGGTCCTGGAGTATTCTGTAGGGTTCCAGAGGGGCTGGTAGCGTTCCGTCGAAATCTGAAGGGTTCCCTAGGGGCCCATAGAGTCCCGTAGATTGCCGTAGGGACCTGTAGGGTTGTGTAAGTGCTCGCAGGGGTTGGTAGGAGCTTGTAGGGTTCCATAAGTTTCCAGAGGGTTGTGTAGGGTTCCGTCGGGGCCTGTGGTGTTCCCTAGGGGCCTGTAGAGTCTCGTACAGTTCCGTAGGGTCCTGTAGGTTTCCATAAGCGCCCGCAGAGGTCTGAATGGTCTCGTACTGTTCCGTAAGGATCCATAGGGCTCCGTAGAGCTTCGTAGGTTCCCTAGAGGCCTGTGGAGTACCGCAGGAGCCAGTAGTGTTCTGTAGGGGCCCGTAGGGTTCCTTCCATAGGAGCTGGCAGTGTTCCGTAGGGTCCTCTAGGGTTGAGTAAGTGCCCGCAGGAGTCTGTAGGAATCCGTGGGATTCTGTAAGGTTCTGCAGGGTTCCGTAGGGGCCCGTAGAGTTCTGTAGTGGCTGGTAAAGTTCCGTAGGGCCCTGTGGGGTTCTGTATGGACCTGTAGGGTTCCGTAGGGGCCTGCAGGGTTCCGTAAGTGCCCGCAGGTGTCTGTAGGGTTCCGTAGGGGTCTCTAGGGTTCCGTAGGCACCTGCAGTGTTCTGTAGGAGCCCATAGGGTTTTAGTGAGGTTCCGTTGTGTTGCTAAGGGTCTTGTAGAGTGCTGTCGGGTCCTGGAGTATTCTGTAGGGTTCCAGAGGGGCTGGTAGGGTTCCGTCGAAATCTGAAGGGTTCCCTAGGGGCCCGTAGAGTCCCGTAGATTTCCGTAGGGGCCTGTAGGGTTATGAAAGTGCCCGCTGGGGTTGGTAGGAGCTTGTAGGGTGCCATATGTTTCCGGAGGGTTGTGTAGGGTTCCGTAGGGGCCTGTGGTGTTCCCTAGGGGCCTGTAGAGTCTCGTACAATTCCGTAGGGTCCTGTAGGTTTCCATAAGCGCCCGCAGAGGTCTGAATGGGCTCGTACTGTTCCGTAAGGATCCATAGGGCTCCGTAGAGCTTCGTAGGTTCCCTAGAGGCCTCTGGAGTACCGCAGGAGCCAGTAGTGTTCTCTAGGGGCCCGTAGGGTTCCTTCCATAGGAGCTGGCAGTGTTCCGTAGGGTCCTCTAGGGTTGAGTAAGTGCCCGCAGGAGTCTGTAGGAATCCGTGGGATTCTGTAAGGTTCTGGAGGGTTCTGCAGGGTTCCGTAGGGGCCCGTAGAGTTCCGTAGTGGCTGGTAAAGTTCCCTAGGGCCCTGTACCGTTCCGTAACTGCCTGCAAGGGTCTTTAGGCTTCCGTAGGGGCTGGTAGGGTTCCATAAAGTTCCGTGGGTTCCTGCAGAGTTCTGCAAGTGCCCGCAAGGGCCTGTAGGGGCCCACAGTGTTTCTGCCAGGTTCCGTAGAGTTCCGTAGGGGCCATATTTTTCTGTAGTGGCTGGTAGTATTCTGTAGGGGTCTGTAGGGTTCCGTAGGCACCTACAGTGTTCTGTAGGAGCCCATAGGGTTTTAGTGAGGTTCCGTTGTGTTGCTAAGGGTCTTGTAGAGTGCTGTCGGGTCCTGGAGTATTCTGTAGGGTTCCAGAGGGGCTGGTAGCGTTCCGTCGAAATCTGAAGGGTTCCCTAGGGGCCCATAGAGTCCCGTAGATTGCCGTAGGGACCTGTAGGGTTGTGTAAGTGCTCGCAGGGGTTGGTAGGAGCTTGTAGGGTTCCATAAGTTTCCAGAGGGTTGTGTAGGGTTCCGTCGGGGCCTGTGGTGTTCCCTAGGGGCCTGTAGAGCCTCGTACGGTTCTGTAGGGACCTGTGGTGTTCCCTAGGGGCCTGTAGAGTCTCGTACAGTTCCGTAGGGTCCTGTAGGTTTCCATAAGCGCCCGCAGAGGTCTGAATGGGCCCGTACTGTTCCGTAAGGATCCATAGGGCTCCGTAGAGCTTCGTAGGTTCCCTAGAGGCCTGTGGAGTACCGCAGGAGCCAGTAGTGTTCTCTAGGGGCCCGTAGGGTTCCTTCCATAGGAGCTGGCAGTGTTCCGTAGGGTCCTCTAGGGTTGAGTAAGTGCCCGCAGGAGTCTGTAGGAATCCGTGGGATTCTGTAAGGTTCTGCAGGGTTCCGTAGGGGCCCGTAGAGTTCCGTAGTGGCTGGTAAAGTTCCCTAGGGCCCTGTGGGGTTCTGTATGGACCTGTAGGGTTCCGTAGGGGCCTGCAGGGTTCCGTAAGTGCCCGCAGGTGTCTGTAGGGTTCCGTAGGGGTCTCTAGGGTTCCGTAGGCACCTGCAGTGTTCTGTAGGAGCCCATAGGGTTTTAGTGAGGTTCCGTTGTGTTGCTAAGGGTCTTGTAGAGTGCTGTCGGGTCCTGGAGTATTCTGTAGGGTTCCAGAGGGGCTCGTAGGGTTCCATCGAAATCTATAGGGTTCCCTAGGGGCCCATAGAGTCCCGTAGATTTCCGTAGGGACCTGTAGGGTTGTGTAAGTGCCCGCAGAAGTCTGTAGGAGTCTGTGGGATTCTGTAAGGTTCCGGAGGGTTCTGCAGGGTTCCGTAGGGGCCCGTAGAGTTCCGTAGTGGCTGGTAAAGTTCCATAGGGCCCTGTGGGGTTCTGTATGGACCTGTAGGGTTCCGTAGGGGCCTGCAGGGTTCCGTAAGTGCCCGCAGATGTCTGTAGGGTTCCGTAGGGGTCTCTAGGGTTCTGTAGGCACCTACAGTGTTCTGTAGGAGCCCATAGGGTTTTAGTGAGGTTCCGTTGTGTTGCTAAGGGTCTTGTAGAGTGCTGTCGGGTCCTGGAGTATTCTGTAGGGTTCCAGAGGGGCTGGTAGGGTTCCGTCGAAATCTGAAGGGTTCCCTAGGGGCCCGTAGAGTCCCGTAGATTTCCGTAGGGGCCTGTAGGGTTATGAAAGTGCCCGCTGGGGTTGGTAGGAGCTTGTAGGGTGCCATATGTTTCCGGAGGGTTGTGTAGGGTTCCGTAGGGGCCTGTGGTGTTCCCTAGGGGCCTGTAGAGTCTCTTACAGTTCCGTAGGGTCCTGTAGGTTTCCATAAGCGCCCGCAGAGGTCTGAATGGGCTCGTACTGTTCCGTAAGGATCCATAGGGCTCCGTAGAGCTTCGTAGGTTCCCTAGAGGCCTGTGGAGTACCGCAGGAGCCAGTAGTGTTCTCTAGGGGCCCGTAGGGTTCCTTCCATAGGAGCTGGCAGTGTTCCGTAGGGTCCTCTAGGGTTGAGTAAGTGCCCGCAGGAGTCTGTAGGAATCCGTGGGATTCTGTAAGGTTCTGCAGGGTTCCGTAGGGGCCCGTAGAGTTCCATAGTGGCTGGTAAAGTTCCCTAGGGCCCTGTACCGTTCCGTAACTGCCTGCAAGGGTCTTTAGGCTTCCGTAGGGGCTGGTAGGGTTCCATAAAGTTCCGTGGGTTCCTGCAGAGTTCTGCAAGTGCCCGCAAGGGCCTGTAGGGGCCCACAGTGTTTCTGCCAGGTTCCGTAGAGTTCCGTAGGGGCCATATTTTTCTGTAGTGGCTGGTAGTATTCTGTAGGGGTCTGTAGGGTTCCGTAGGCACCTACAGTGTTCTGTAGGAGCCCATAGGGTTTTAGTGAGGTTCCGTTGTGTTGCTAAGGGTCTTGTAGAGTGCTGTCGGGTCCTGGAGTATTCTGTAGGGTTCCAGAGGGGCTGGTAGCGTTCCGTCGAAATCTGAAGGGTTCCCTAGGGGCCCATAGAGTCCCGTAGATTGCCGTAGGGACCTGTAGGGTTGTGTAAGTGCTCGCAGGGGTTGGTAGGAGCTTGTAGGGTTCCATAAGTTTCCAGAGGGTTGTGTAGGGTTCCGTAGGGGCCTGTGGTGTTCCCTAGGGGCCTGTAGAGTCTCGTACGGTTCCGTAGGGGCCTGTGGTGTTCCCTAGGGGCCTGTAGAGTCTCGTACAGTTCCGTAGGGTCCTGTAGGTTTCCATAAGCGCCCGCAGAGGTCTGAATGGGCCCGTACTGTTCCGTAAGGATCCATAGGGCTCCGTAGAGCTTCGTAGGTTCCCTAGAGGCCTGTGGAGTACCGCAGGAGCCAGTAGTGTTCTGTAGGGGCCCGTAGGGTTCCTTCCATAGGAGCTGGCAGTGTTCCGTAGGGTCCTCTAGGGTTGAGTAAGTGCCCGCAGGAGTCTGTAGGAATCCGTGGGATTCTGTAAGGTTCTGCAGGGTTCCGTAGGGGCCCGTAGAGTTCCGTAGTGGCTGGTAAAGTTCCCTAGGGCCCTGTACCGTTCCGTAACTGCCTGCAAGGGTCTTTAGGCTTCCGTAGGGGCTGGTAGGGTTCCATAAAGTTCTGTGGGTTCCTGTAGAGTTCTGTAAGTGCCCGCAAGGGCCTGTAGGGGCCCACAGTGTTTCTGCCAGGTTCCGTAGAGTTCCGTAGGGGCCATATTTTTCTGTAGTGGATGGAAGTATTCTGTAGGGGTCTGTAGGTTTCCGTAGGCACCTACAGTGTTCTGTAGGAGCCCATAGGGTTTTAGTGAGGTTCCGTTGTGTTGCTAAGGGTCTTGTAGAGTGCTGTCGGGTCCTGGAGTATTCTGTAGGGTTCCAGAGGGGCTCGTAGGGTTCCATCGAAATCTATAGGGTTCCCTAGGGGCCCATAGAGTCCCGTAGATTTCCGTAGGGACCTGTAGGGTTGTGTAAGTGCCCGCAGGAGTCTGTAGGAGTCTGTGGGATTCTGTAAGGTTCTGCAGGGTTCTGCAGGGTTCCGTAGGGGCCCGTAGAGTTCCGTAGTGGCTGGTAAAGTTCCCTAGGGCCCTGTGGGGTTCTGTATGGACCTGTAGGGTTCCGTAGGGGCCTGCAGGGTTCCGTAAGTGCCCGCAGGTGTCTGTAGGGTTCCGTAGGGGTCTGTAGGGTTCCGTAGGCACCTGCAGTGTTCTGTAGGAGCCCATAGGGTTTTAGTGAGGTTCCGTTGTGTTGCTAAGGGTCTTGTAGAGTGCTGTCGGGTCCTGGAGTATTCTGTAGGGTTCCAGAGGGCCTCATAGGGTTCCATCGAAATCTATAGGGTTCCCTAGGGGCCCTTGGAGTCCCATAGATTTCCGTAGGGACCTGTAGGGTTGTGTAAGTGCCCGCAGAAGTCTGTAGGAGTCTGTGGGATTCTGTAAGGTTCCGGAGGGTTCTGCAGGGTTCCGTAGGGGCCCGTAGAGTTCCATAGTGGCTGGTAAAGTTCCCTAGGGCCCTGTACCGTTCCGTAACTGCCTGCAAGGGTCTTTAGGCTTCCGTAGGGGCTGGTAGGGTTCCATAAAGTTCCGTGGGGCACTGTGGGGTTCTGTATGGACCTGTAGGGTTCCGTAGGGGCCTGCAGGGTTCCGTAAGTGCCCGCAGGTGTCTGTAGGGTTCCGTAGGGGTCTCTAGGGTTCCGTAGGCACCTGCAGTGTTCTGTAGGAGCCCATAGGGTTTTAGTGAGGTTCCGTTGTGTTGCTAAGGGTCTTGTAGAGTGCTGTCGGGTCCTGGAGTATTCTGTAGGGTTCCAGAGGGGCTGGTAGCGTTCCGTCGAAATCTGTAGGGTTCCCTAGGGGCCCATAGAGTCCCGTAGATTTCCGTAGGGACCTGTAGGGTTGTGTAAGTGCTCGCAGGGGTTGGTAGGAGCTTGTAGGGTTCCATAAGTTTCCAGAGGGTTGTGTAGGGTTCCGTCGGGGCCTGTGGTGTTCCCTAGGGGCCTGTAGAGTCTCGTACGGTTCCATAGGGGCCTGTGGTGTTCCCTAGGGGCCTGTAGAGTCTCGTACAGTTCCGTAGGGTCCTGTAGGTTTCCATAAGCGCCCGCAGAGGTCTGAATGGGCCCGTACTGTTCCGTAAGGATCCATAGGGCTCCGTAGAGCTTCGTAGGTTCCCTAGAGGCCTGTGGAGTACCGCAGGAGCCAGTAGTGTTCTGTAGGGGCCCGTAGGGTTCCTTCCATAGGAGCTGGCAGTGTTCCGTAGGGTCCTCTAGGGTTGAGTAAGTGCCCGCAGGAGTCTGTAGGAATCCGTGGGATTCTGTAAGGTTCTGCAGGGTTCCGTAGGGGCCCGTAGAGTTCCGTAGTGGCTGGTAAAGTTCCCTAGGGCCCTGTGGGGTTCTGTATGGACCTGTAGGGTTCCGTAGGAGCCTGCAGGGTTCCGTAAGTGCCCGCAGGTGTCTGTAGGGTTCCGTAGGGGTCTGTAGGGTTCCGTAGGCACCTGCAGTGTTCTGTAGGAGCCCATAGGGTTTTAGTGAGGTTCCGTTGTGTTGCTAAGGGTCTTGTAGAGTGCTGTCGGGTCCTGGAGTATTCTGTAGGGTTCCAGAGGGGCTCGTAGGGTTCCATCGAAATCTATAGGGTTCCCTAGGGGCCCATAGAGTCCCGTAGATTTCCGTAGGGACCTGTAGGGTTGTGTAAGTGCCCGCAGAAGTCTGTAGGAGTCTGTGGGATTCTGTAAGGTTCCGGAGGGTTCTGCAGGGTTCCGTAGGGGCCCGTAGAGTTCCGTAGTGGCTGGTAAAGTTCCCTAGGGCCCTGTGGGGTTCTGTATGGACCTGTAGGGTTCCGTAGGGGCCTGCAGGGTTCCGTAAGTGCCCGCAGGTGTCTGTAGGGTTCCGTAGGGGTCTCTAGGGTTCTGTAGGCACCTGCAGTGTTCTGTAGGAGCCCATAGGGTTTTAGTGAGGTTCCGTTGTGTTGCTAAGGGTCTTGTAGAGTGCTGTCGGGTCCTGGAGTATTCTGTAGGGTTCCAGAGGGGCTGGTAGGGTTCCGTCGAAATCTGAAGGGTTCCCTAGGGGCCCGTAGAGTCCCGTAGATTTCCGTAGGGGCCTGTAGGGTTATGAAAGTGCCCGCTGGGGTTGGTAGGAGCTTGTAGGGTGCCATATGTTTCCGGAGGGTTGTGTAGGGTTCCGTAGGGGCCTGTGGTGTTCCCTAGGGGCCTGTAGAGTCTCTTACAGTTCCGTAGGGTCCTGTAGGTTTCCATAAGCGCCCGCAGAGGTCTGAATGGGCTCGTACTGTTCCGTAAGGATCCATAGGGCTCCGTAGAGCTTCGTAGGTTCCCTAGAGGCCTCTGGAGTACCGCAGGAGCCAGTAGTGTTCTGTAGGCGCCCGTAGGGTTCCTTCCATAGGAGCTGGCAGTGTTCCGTAGGGTCCTCTAGGGTTGAGTAAGTGCCCGCAGGAGTCTGTAGGAATCCGTGGGATTCTGTAAGGTTCTGGAGGGTTCTGCAGGGTTCCGTAGGGGCCCGTAGAGTTCCGTAGTGGCTGGTAAAGTTCCCTAGGGCCCTGTACCGTTCCGTAACTGCCTGCAAGGGTCTTTAGGCTTCCGTAGGGGCTGGTAGGGTTCCATAAAGTTCCGTGGGTTCCTGCAGAGTTCTGCAAGTGCCCGCAAGGGCCTGTAGGGGCCCACAGTGTTTCTGCCAGGTTCCGTAGAGTTCCGTAGGGGCCATATTTTTCTGTAGTGGCTGGTAGTATTCTGTAGGGGTCTGTAGGGTTCCGTAGGCACCTACAGTGTTCTGTAGGAGCCCATAGGGTTTTAGTGAGGTTCCGTTGTGTTGCTAAGGGTCTTGTAGAGTGCTGTCGGGTCCTGGAGTATTCTGTAGGGTTCCAGAGGGGCTGGTAGGGTTCCGTCGAAATCTGAAGGGTTCCCTAGGGGCCCATAGAGTCCCGTAGATTGCCGTAGGGACCTGTAGGGTTGTGTAAGTGCTCGCAGGGGTTGGTAGGAGCTTGTAGGGTTCCATAAGTTTCCAGAGGGTTGTGTAGGGTTCCGTCGGGGCCTGTGGTGTTCCCTAGGGGCCTGTAGAGTCTCGTACGGTTCCGTAGGGGCCTGTGGTGTTCCCTAGGGGCCTGTAGAGTCTCGTACAGTTCCGTAGGGTCCTGTAGGTTTCCATAAGCGCCCGCAGAGGTCTGAATGGGCCCGTACTGTTCCGTAAGGATCCATAGGGCTCCGTAGAGCTTCGTAGGTTCCCTAGAGGCCTGTGGAGTACCGCAGGAGCCAGTAGTGTTCTGTAGGGGCCCGTAGGGTTCCTTCCATAGGAGCTGGCAGTGTTCCGTAGGGTCCTCTAGGGTTGAGTAAGTGCCCGCAGGAGTCTGTAGGAATCCGTGGGATTCTGTAAGGTTCTGCAGGGTTCCGTAGGGGCCCGTAGAGTTCCGTAGTGGCTGGTAAAGTTCCCTAGGGCCCTGTGGGGTTCTGTATGGACCTGTAGGGTTCCGTAGGGGCCTGCAGGGTTCCGTAAGTGCCCGCAGGTGTCTGTAGGGTTCCGTAGGGGTCTCTAGGGTTCCGTAGGCACCTGCAGTGTTCTGTAGGAGCCCATAGGGTTTTAGTGAGGTTCCGTTGTGTTGCTAAGGGTCTTGTAGAGTGCTGTCGGGTCCTGGAGTATTCTGTAGGGTTCCAGAGGGGCTCGTAGGGTTCCATCGAAATCTATAGGGTTCCCTAGGGGCCCATAGAGTCCCGTAGATTTCCGTAGGGACCTGTAGGGTTGTGTAAGTGCCCGCAGAAGTCTGTAGGAGTCTGTGGGATTCTGTAAGGTTCCGGAGGGTTCTGCAGGGTTCCGTAGGGACCCGTAGAGTTCCGTAGTGGCTGGTAAAGTTCCCTAGGGCCCTGTGGGGTTCTGTATGGACCTGTAGGGTTCCGTAGGGGCCTGCAGGGTTCCGTAGGCACCTGCAGTGTTCTGTAGGAGCCCATAGGGTTTTAGTGAGGTTCCGTTGTGTTGCTAAGGGTCTTGTAGAGTGCTGTCGGGTCCTGGAGTATTCTGTAGGGTTCCAGAGGGCCTCGTAGGGTTCCGTCGAAATCTGAAGGGTTCCCTAGGGGCCCGTAGAGTCCCGGAGATTTCCGTAGGGGCCTGTAGGGTTATGTAAGTGCCCGCAGAAGTCTGTAGGAGTCTGTGGGATTCTGTAAGGTTCCGGAGGGTTCTGCAGGGTTCCGTAGGGGCCCGTAGAGTTCCGTAGTGGCTGGTAAAGTTCCCTAGGGCCCTGTACCGTTCCGTAACTGCCTGCAAGGGTCTTTAGGCTTCCGTAGGGGCTGGTAGGGTTCCATAAAGTTCCGTGGGGCACTGTGGGGTTCTGTATGGACCTGTAGGGTTCCGTAGGGGCCTGCAGTGTTCTGTAAGTGCCCGCAGGTGTCTGTAGGGTTCCGTAGGGGTCTGTAGGTTTCCGTAGGCACCTACAGTGTTCTGTAGGAGCCCATAGGGTTTTAGTGAGGTTCCGTTGTGTTGCTAAGGGTCTTGTAGAGTGCTGTCGGGTCCTGGAGTATTCTGTAGGGTTCCAGAGGGGCTGGTAGGGTTCCGTCGAAATCTGAAGGGTTCCCTAGGGGCCCATAGAGTCCCGTAGATTGCCGTAGGGACCTGTAGGGTTGTGTAAGTGCTCGCAGGGGTTGGTAGGAGCTTGTAGGGTTCCATAAGTTTCCAGAGGGTTGTGTAGGGTTCCGTCGGGGCCTGTGGTGTTCCCTAGGGGCCTGTAGAGTCTCGTACGGTTCCATAGGGGCCTGTGGTGTTCCCTAGGGGCCTGTAGAGTCTCGTACAGTTCCGTAGGGTCCTGTAGGTTTCCATAAGCGCCCGCAGAGGTCTGAATGGGCCCGTACTGTTCCGTAAGGATCCATAGGGCTCCGTAGAGCTTCGTAGGTTCCCTAGAGGCCTGTGGAGTACCGCAGGAGCCAGTAGTGTTCTGTAGGGGCCCGTAGGGTTCCTTCCATAGGAGCTGGCAGTGTTCCGTAGGGTCCTCTAGGGTTGAGTAAGTGCCCGCAGGAGTCTGTAGGAATCCGTGGGATTCTGTAAGGTTCTGCAGGGTTCCGTAGGGGCCCGTAGAGTTCCGTAGTGGCTGGTAAAGTTCCCTAGGGCCCTGTGGGGTTCTGTATGGACCTGTAGGGTTCCGTAGGGGCCTGCAGGGTTCCGTAAGTGCCCGCAGGTGTCTGTAGGGTTCCGTAGGGGTCTCTAGGGTTCCGTAGGCACCTGCAGTGTTCTGTAGGAGCCCATAGGGTTTTAGTGAGGTTCCGTTGTGTTGCTAAGGGTCTTGTAGAGTGCTGTCGGGTCCTGGAGTATTCTGTAGGGTTCCAGAGGGGCTCGTAGGGTTCCATCGAAATCTATAGGGTTCCCTAGGGGCTCATAGAGTCCCGTAGATTTCCGTAGGGACCTGTAGGGTTGTGTAAGTGCCCGCAGAAGTCTGTAGGAGTCTGTGGGATTCTGTAAGGTTCCGGAGGGTTCTGCAGGGTTCCGTAGGGGCCCGTAGAGTTCCGTAGTGGCTGGTAAAGTTCCCTAGGGCCCTGTGGGGTTCTGTATGGACCTGTAGGGTTCCGTAGGGGCCTGCAGGGTTCCGTAAGTGCCCGCAGGTGTCTGTAGGGTTCCGTAGGGGTCTCTAGGGTTCTGTAGGCACCTGCAGTGTTCTGTAGGAGCCCATAGGGTTTTAGTGAGGTTCCGTTGTGTTGCTAAGGGTCTTGTAGAGTGCTGTCGGGTCCTGGAGTATTCTGTAGGGTTCCAGAGGGGCTGGTAGGGTTCCGTCGAAATCTGAAGGGTTCCCTAGGGGCCCGTAGAGTCCCGTAGATTTCCGTAGGGGCCTGTAGGGTTATGAAAGTGCCCGCTGGGGTTGGTAGGAGCTTGTAGGGTGCCATATGTTTCCGGAGGGTTGTGTAGGGTTCCGTAGGGGCCTGTGGTGTTCCCTAGGGGCCTGTAGAGTCTCGTACAATTCCGTAGGGTCCTGTAGGTTTCCATAAGCGCCCGCAGAGGTCTGAATGGGCTCGTACTGTTCCGTAAGGATCCATAGGGCTCCGTAGAGCTTCGTAGGTTCCCTAGAGGCCTCTGGAGTACCGCAGGAGCCAGTAGTGTTCTGTAGGCGCCCGTAGGGTTCCTTCCATAGGAGCTGGCAGTGTTCCGTAGGGTCCTCTAGGGTTGAGTAAGTGCCCGCAGGAGTCTGTAGGAATCCGTGGGATTCTGTAAGGTTCTGGAGGGTTCTGCAGGGTTCCGTAGGGGCCCGTAGAGTTCCGTAGTGGCTGGTAAAGTTCCCTAGGGCCCTGTACCGTTCCGTAACTGCCTGCAAGGGTCTTTAGGCTTCCGTAGGGGCTGGTAGGGTTCCATAAAGTTCCGTGGGTTCCTGTAGAGTTCTGCAAGTGCCCGCAAGGGCCTGTAGGGGCCCACAGTGTTTCTGCCAGGTTCCGTAGAGTTCCGTAGGGGCCATATTTTTCTGTAGTGGCTGGTAGTATTCTGTAGGGGTCTGTAGGGTTCCGTAGGCACCTACAGTGTTCTGTAGGAGCCCATAGGGTTTTAGTGAGGTTCCGTTGTGTTGCTAAGGGTCTTGTAGAGTGCTGTCGGGTCCTGGAGTATTCTGTAGGGTTCCAGAGGGGCTGGTAGCGTTCCGTCGAAATCTGAAGGGTTCCCTAGGGGCCCATAGAGTCCCGTAGATTGCCGTAGGGACCTGTAGGGTTGTGTAAGTGCTCGCAGGGGTTTGTAGGAGCTTGTAGGGTTCCATAAGTTTCCAGAGGGTTGTGTAGGGTTCCGTCGGGGCCTGTGGTGTTCCCTAGGGGCCTGTAGAGTCTCGTACGGTTCCGTAGGGGCCTGTGGTGTTCCCTAGGGGCCTGTAGAGTCTCGTACAGTTCCGTAGGGTCCTGTAGGTTTCCATAAGCGCCCGCAGAGGTCTGAATGGGCCCGTACTGTTCCGTAAGGATCCATAGGGCTCCGTAGAGCTTCGTAGGTTCCCTAGAGGCCTGTGGAGTACCGCAGGAGCCAGTAGTGTTCTGTAGGGGCCCGTAGGGTTCCTTCCATAGGAGCTGGCAGTGTTCCGTAGGGTCCTCTAGGGTTGAGTAAGTGCCCGCAGGAGTCTGTAGGAATCCGTGGGATTCTGTAAGGTTCTGCAGGGTTCCGTAGGGGCCCGTAGAGTTCCGTAGTGGCTGGTAAAGTTCCCTAGGGCCCTGTGGGGTTCTGTATGGACCTGTAGGGTTCCGTAGGGGCCTGCAGGGTTCCGTAAGTGCCCGCAGGTGTCTGTAGGGTTCCGTAGGGGTCTCTAGGGTTCCGTAGGCACCTGCAGTGTTCTGTAGGAGCCCATAGGGTTTTAGTGAGGTTCCGTTGTGTTGCTAAGGGTCTTGTAGAGTGCTGTCGGGTCCTGGAGTATTCTGTAGGGTTCCAGAGGGGCTCGTAGGGTTCCATCGAAATCTATAGGGTTCCCTAGGGGCTCATAGAGTCCCGTAGATTTCCGTAGGGACCTGTAGGGTTGTGTAAGTGCCCCGCAGAAGTCTGTAGGAGTCTGTGGGATTCTGTAAGGTTCCGGAGGGTTCTGCAGGGTTCCGTAGGGGCCCGTAGAGTTCCGTAGTGGCTGGTAAAGTTCCCTAGGGGCCCTGTGGGGTTCTGTATGGACCTGTAGGGTTCCGTAGGGGCCTGCAGGGTTCCGTAAGTGCCCGCAGGTGTCTGTAGGGTTCTGTAGGGGTCTCTAGGGTTCTGTAGGGCACCTGCAGTGTTCTGTAGGAGCCCATAGGGTTTTAGTGAGGTTCCGTTGTGTTGCTAAGGGTCTTGTAGAGTGCTGTCGGGTCCTGGAGTATTCTGTAGGGTTCCAGAGGGGCTGGTAGGGTTCCGTCGAAATCTGAAGGGTTCCCTAGGGGCCCCGTAGAGTCCCGTAGATTTCCGTAGGGGCCTGTAGGGTTATGAAAGTGCCCGCTGGGGGTTGGTAGGAGCTTGTAGGGTGCCATATGTTTCCGGAGGGTTGTGTAGGGTTCCGTAGGGGCCTGTGGTGTTCCCTAGGGGCCTGTAGAGTCTCGTACAATTCCGTAGGGTCCTGTAGGTTTCCATAAGCGCCCGCAGAGGTCTGAATGGGCTCGTACTGTTCCGTAAGGATCCATAGGGCTCCGTAGAGCTTCGTAGGTTCCCTAGAGGCCTGTGGAGTACCGCAGGAGCCAGTAGTGTTCTGTAGGGGCCCGTAGGGTTCCTTCCATAGGAGCTGGCAGTGTTCCGTAGGGTCCTCTAGGGTTGAGTAAGTGCCCGCAGGAGTCTGTAGGAATCCGTGGGATTCTGTAAGGTTCTGGAGGGTTCTGCAGGGTTCCGTAGGGGTCCGTAGAGTTCCGTAGTGGCTGGTAAAGTTCCCTAGGGCCCTGTACCGTTCCGTAACTGCCTGCAAGGGTCTTTAGGCTTCCGTAGGGGCTGGTAGGGTTCCATAAAGTTCCGTGGGTTCCTGCAGAGTTCTGCAAGTGCCCGCAAGGGCCTGTAGGGGCCCACAGTGTTTCTGCCAGGTTCCGTAGAGTTCCGTAGGGGCCATATTTTTCTGTAGTGGCTGGTAGTATTCTGTAGGGGTCTGTAGGGTTCCGTAGGCACCTACAGTGTTCTGTAGGAGCCCATAGGGTTTTAGTGAGGTTCCGTTGTGTTGCTAAGGGTCTTGTAGAGTGCTGTCGGGTCCTGGAGTATTCTGTAGGGTTCCAGAGGGGCTGGTAGCGTTCCGTCGAAATCTGAAGGGTTCCCTAGGGGCCCATAGAGTCCCGTAGATTGCCGTAGGGACCTGTAGGGTTGTGTAAGTGCTCGCAGGGGTTGGTAGGAGCTTGTAGGGTTCCATAAGTTTCCAGAGGGTTGTGTAGGGTTCCGTCGGGGCCTGTGGTGTTCCCTAGGGGCCTGTAGAGTCTCGTACGGTTCCGTAGGGGCCTGTGGTGTTCCCTAGGGGCCTGTAGAGTCTCGTACAGTTCCGTAGGGTCCTGTAGGTTTCCATAAGCGCCCGCAGAGGTCTGAATGGGCCCGTACTGTTCCGTAAGGATCCATAGGGCTCCGTAGAGCTTCGTAGGTTCCCTAGAGGCCTGTGGAGTACCGCAGGAGCCAGTAGTGTTCTGTAGGGGCCCGTAGGGTTCCTTCCATAGGAGCTGGCAGTGTTCCGTAGGGTCCTCTAGGGTTGAGTAAGTGCCCGCAGGAGTCTGTAGGAATCCGTGGGATTCTGTAAGGTTCTGCAGGGTTCCGTAGGGGCCCGTAGAGTTCCGTAGTGGCTGGTAAAGTTCCCTAGGGCCCTGTGGGGTTCTGTATGGACCTGTAGGGTTCCGTAGGGGCCTGCAGGGTTCCGTAAGTGCCCGCAGGTGTCTGTAGGGTTCCGTAGGGGTCTCTAGGGTTCCGTAGGCACCTGCAGTGTTCTGTAGGAGCCCATAGGGTTTTAGTGAGGTTCCGTTGTGTTGCTAAGGGTCTTGTAGAGTGCTGTCGGGTCCTGGAGTATTCTGTAGGGTTCCAGAGGGGCTCGTAGGGTTCCATCGAAATCTATAGGGTTCCCTAGGGGCCCATAGAGTCCCGTAGATTTCCGTAGGGACCTGTAGGGTTGTGTAAGTGCCCGCAGAAGTCTGTAGGAGTCTGTGGGATTCTGTAAGGTTCCGGAGGGTTCTGCAGGG
Source organism: Numenius arquata (assembly GCF_964106895.1). Lineage (NCBI taxonomy): Eukaryota > Metazoa > Chordata > Aves > Charadriiformes > Scolopacidae > Numenius > Numenius arquata. The sequence goes on from NW_027415022.1 coordinate 45,646, forward strand.
TTCCGTAGGCGCCCGTAGAGTTCCGTAGTGGCTGGTAAAGTTCCCTAGGGCCCTGTGGGGTTCTGTATGGACCTGTAGGGTTCCGTAGGGGCCTGCAGGGTTCCGTAAGTGCCCGCAGGTGTCTGTAGGGTTCCGTAGGGGTCTCTAGGGTTCTGTAGGCACCTGCAGTGTTCTGTAGGAGCCCATAGGGTTTTAGTGAGGTTCCGTTGTGTTGCTAAGGGTCTTGTAGAGTGCTGTCGGGTCCTGGAGTATTCTGTAGGGTTCCAGAGGGGCTGGTAGGGTTCCGTCGAAATCTGAAGGGTTCCCTAGGGGCCCGTAGAGTCCCGTAGATTTCCGTAGGGGCCTGTAGGGTTATGAAAGTGCCCGCTGGGGTTGGTAGGAGCTTGTAGGGTGCCATATGTTTCCGGAGGGTTGTGTAGGGTTCCGTAGGGGCCTGTGGTGTTCCCTAGGGGCCTGTAGAGTCTCGTACAGTTCCGTAGGGTCCTGTAGGTTTCCATAAGCGCCCGCAGAGGTCTGAATGGGCCTGTACTGTTCCGTAAGGATCCATAGGGCTCCGTAGAGCTTCGTAGGTTCCCTAGAGGCCTGTGGAGTACCGCAGGAGCCAGTAGTGTTCTGTAGGCGCCCGTAGGGTTCCTTCCATAGGAGCTGGCAGTGTTCCGTAGGGTCCTCTAGGGTTGAGTAAGTGCCCGCAGGAGTCTGTAGGAATCCGTGGGATTCTGTAAGGTTCTGCAGGGTTCCGTAGGGGCCCGTAGAGTTCCGTAGTGGCTGGTAAAGTTCCCTAGGGCCCTGTGGGGTTCTGTATGGACCTGTAGGGTTCCGTAGGGGCCTGCAGGGTTCCGTAAGTGCCCGCAGGTGTCTGTAGGGTTCCGTAGGGGTCTGTAGGGTTCCGTAGGCACCTGCAGTGTTCTGTAGGAGCCCATAGGGTTTTAGTGAGGTTCCGTTGTGTTGCTAAGGGTCTTGTAGAGTGCTGTCGGGTCCTGGAGTATTCTGTAGGGTTCCAGAGGGGCTCGTAGGGTTCCATCGAAATCTATAGGGTTCCCTAGGGGCTCATAGAGTCCCGTAGATTTCCGTAGGGACCTGTAGGGTTGTGTAAGTGCCCGCAGAAGTCTGTAGGAGTCTGTGGGATTCTGTAAGGTTCCGGAGGGTTCTGCAGGGTTCCGTAGGGGCCCGTAGAGTTCCGTAGTGGCTGGTAAAGTTCCCTAGGGCCCTGTGGGGTTCTGTATGGACCTGTAGGGTTCCGTAGGGGCCTGCAGGGTTCCGTAAGTGCCCGCAGGTGTCTGTAGGGTTCTGTAGGGGTCTCTAGGGTTCTGTAGGCACCTGCAGTGTTCTGTAGGAGCCCATAGGGTTTTAGTGAGGTTCCGTTGTGTTGCTAAGGGTCTTGTAGAGTGCTGTCGGGTCCTGGAGTATTCTGTAGGGTTCCAGAGGGGCTGGTAGGGTTCCGTCAAAATCTGAAGGGTTCCCTAGGGGCCCGTAGAGTCCCGTAGATTTCCGTAGGGGCCTGTAGGGTTATGAAAGTGCCCGCTGGGGTTGGTAGGAGCTTGTAGGGTGCCATATGTTTCCGGAGGGTTGTGTAGGGTTCCGTAGGGGCCTGTGGTGTTCCCTAGGGGCCTGTAGAGTCTCGTACAATTCCGTAGGGTCCTGTAGGTTTCCATAAGCGCCCGCAGAGGTCTGAATGGGCTCGTACTGTTCCGTAAGGATCCATAGGGCTCCGTAGAGCTTCGTAGGTTCCCTAGAGGCCTGTGGAGTACCGCAGGAGCCAGTAGTGTTCTGTAGGCGCCCGTAGGGTTCCTTCCATAGGAGCTGGCAGTGTTCCGTAGGGTCCTCTAGGGTTGAGTAAGTGCCCGCAGGAGGCTGTAGGAATCCGTGGGATTCTGTAAGGTTCTGGAGGGTTCTGCAGGGTTCCGTAGGGGTCCGTAGAGTTCCGTAGTGGCTGGTAAAGTTCCCTAGGGCCCTGTACCGTTCCGTAACTGCCTGCAAGGGTCTTTAGGCTTCCGTAGGGGCTGGTAGGGTTCCATAAAGTTCCGTGGGTTCCTGCAGAGTTCTGCAAGTGCCCGCAAGGGCCTGTAGGGGCCCACAGTGTTTCTGCCAGGTTCCGTAGAGTTCCGTAGGGGCCATATTTTTCTGTAGTGGCTGGTAGTATTCTGTAGGGGTCTGTAGGGTTCCGTAGGCACCTACAGTATTCTGTAGGAGCCCATAGGGTTTTAGTGAGGTTCCGTTGTGTTGCTAAGGGTCTTGTAGAGTGCTGTCGGGTCCTGGAGTATTCTGTAGGGTTCCAGAGGGGCTGGTAGCGTTCCGTCGAAATCTGAAGGGTTCCCTAGGGGCCCATAGAGTCCCGTAGATTGCCGTAGGGACCTGTAGGGTTGTGTAAGTGCTCGCAGGGGTTGGTAGGAGCTTGTAGGGTTCCATAAGTTTCCAGAGGGTTGTGTAGGGTTCCGTCGGGGCCTGTGGTGTTCCCTAGGGGCCTGTAGAGTCTCGTACGGTTCCGTAGGGGCCTGTGGTGTTCCCTAGGGGCCTGTAGAGTCTCGTACAGTTCCGTAGGGTCCTGTAGGTTTCCATAAGCGCCCGCAGAGGTCTGAATGGGCCCGTACTGTTCCGTAAGGATCCATAGGGCTCCGTAGAGCTTCGTAGGTTCCCTAGAGGCCTGTGGAGTACCGCAGGAGCCAGTAGTGTTCTGTAGGGGCCCGTAGGGTTCCTTCCATAGGAGCTGGCAGTGTTCCGTAGGGTCCTCTAGGGTTGAGTAAGTGCCCGCAGGAGTCTGTAGGAATCCGTGGGATTCTGTAAGGTTCTGCAGGGTTCCGTAGGGGCCCGTAGAGTTCCGTAGTGGCTGGTAAAGTTCCCTAGGGCCCTGTGGGGTTCTGTATGGACCTGTAGGGTTCCGTAGGGGCCTGCAGGGTTCCGTAAGTGCCCGCAGGTGTCTGTAGGGTTCCGTAGGGGTCTCTAGGGTTCCGTAGGCACCTGCAGTGTTCTGTAGGAGCCCATAGGGTTTTAGTGAGGTTCCGTTGTGTTGCTAAGGGTCTTGTAGAGTGCTGTCGGGTCCTGGAGTATTCTGTAGGGTTCCAGAGGGGCTCGTAGGGTTCCATCGAAATCTATAGGGTTCCCTAGGGGCCCATAGAGTCCCGTAGATTTCCGTAGGGACCTGTAGGGTTGTGTAAGTGCCCGCAGAAGTCTGTAGGAGTCTGTGGGATTCTGTAAGGTTCCGGAGGGTTCTGCAGGGTTCCGTAGGGGCCCGTAGAGTTCCGTAGTGGCTGGTAAAGTTCCATAGGGCCCTGTGGGGTTCTGTATGGACCTGTAGGGTTCCGTAGGGGCCTGCAGGGTTCCGTAAGTGCCCGCAGGTGTCTGTAGGGTTCCGTAGGGGTCTCTAGGGTTCTGTAGGCACCTGCAGTGTTCTGTAGGAGCCCATAGGGTTTTAGTGAGGTTCCGTTGTGTTGCTAAGGGTCTTGTAGAGTGCTGTCGGGTCCTGGAGTATTCTGTAGGGTTCCAGAGGGGCTGGTAGGGTTCCGTCGAAATCTGAAGGGTTCCCTAGGGGCCCTTGGAGTCCCGTAGATTTCCGTAGGGGCCTGTAGGGTTATGAAAGTGCCCGCTGGGGTTGGTAGGAGCTTGTAGGGTGCCATATGTTTCCGGAGGGTTGTGTAGGGTTCCGTAGGGGCCTGTGGTGTTCCCTAGGGGCCTGTAGAGTCTCGTACAGTTCCGTAGGGTCCTGTAGGTTTCCATAAGCGCCCGCAGAGGTCTGAATGGGCTCGTACTGTTCCGTAAGGATCCATAGGGCTCCGTAGAGCTTCGTAGGTTCCCTAGAGGCCTCTGGAGTACCGCAGGAGCCAGTAGTGTTCTGTAGGGGCCCGTAGGGTTCCTTCCATAGGAGCTGGCAGTGTTCCGTAGGGTCCTCTAGGGTTGAGTAAGTGCCCGCAGGAGTCTGTAGGAATCCGTGGGATTCTGTAAGGTTCTGCAGGGTTCCGTAGGGGCCCGTAGAGTTCCATAGTGGCTGGTAAAGTTCCCTAGGGCCCTGTACCGTTCCGTAACTGCCTGCAAGGGTCTTTAGGCTTCCGTAGGGGCTGGTAGGGTTCCATAAAGTTCCGTGGGTTCCTGCAGAGTTCTGCAAGTGCCCGCAAGGGCCTGTAGGGGCCCACAGTGTTTCTGCCAGGTTCCGTAGAGTTCCGTAGGGGCCATATTTTTCTGTAGTGGCTGGTAGTATTCTGTAGGGGTCTGTAGGGTTCCGTAGGCACCTACAGTGTTCTGTAGGAGCCCATAGGGTTTTAGTGAGGTTCCGTTGTGTTGCTAAGGGTCTTGTAGAGTGCTGTCGGGTCCTGGAGTATTCTGTAGGGTTCCAGAGGGGCTCGTAGGGTTCCATCGAAATCTATAGGGTTCCCTAGGGGCCCATAGAGTCCCGTAGATTTCCGTAGGGACCTGTAGGGTTGTGTAAGTGCCCGCAGAAGTCTGTAGGAGTCTGTGGGATTCTGTAAGGTTCCGGAGGGTTCTGCAGGGTTCCGTAGGGGCCCGTAGAGTTCCGTAGTGGCTGGTAAAGTTCCCTAGGGCCCTGTGGGGTTCTGTATGGACCTGTAGGGTTCCGTAGGGGCCTGCAGTGTTCTGTAAGTGCCCGTAGGTGTCTGTAGGGTTCCGTAGGCACCTGCAGTATTCTGTAGGATCCCGTAGGGTTTTAGTGAGGTTCCGTTGTGTTGCTAAGGGTCTTGTAGAGTGCTGTCGGGTCCTGGAGTATTCTGTAGGGTTCCAGAGGGGCTGGTAGGGTTCCATCGAAATCCATAGGGTTCCCTAGGGGCCCATAGAGTCCCGTAGATTGCCGTAGGGACCTGTAGGGTTGTGTAAGTGCTCGCAGGGGTTGGTAGGAGCTTGTAGGGTTCCATAAGTTTCCAGAGGGTTGTGTAGGGTTCCGTAGGGGCCTGTGGTGTTCCCTAGGGGCCTGTAGAGTCTCGTACGGTTCCGTAGGGGCCTGTGGTGTTCCCTAGGGGCCTGTAGAGTCTCGTACAGTTCCGTAGGGTCCTGTAGGTTTCCATAAGCGCCCGCAGAGGTCTGAATGGGCCCGTACTGTTCCGTAAGGATCCATAGGGCTCCGTAGAGCTTCGTAGGTTCCCTAGAGGCCTGTGGAGTACCGCAGGAGCCAGTAGTGTTCTGTAGGGGCCCGTAGGGTTCCTTCCATAGGAGCTGGCAGTGTTCCGTAGGGTCCTCTAGGGTTGAGTAAGTGCCCGCAGGAGTCTGTAGGAATCCGTGGGATTCTGTAAGGTTCTGGAGGGTTCTGCAGGGTTCCGTAGGGGTCCGTAGAGTTCCGTAGTGGCTGGTAAAGTTCCCTAGGGCCCTGTACCGTTCCGTAACTGCCTGCAAGGGTCTTTAGGCTTCCGTAGGGGCTGGTAGGGTTCCATAAAGTTCCGTGGGTTCCTGCAGAGTTCTGCAAGTGCCCGCAAGGGCCTGTAGGGGCCCACAGTGTTTCTGCCAGGTTCCGTAGAGTTCCGTAGGGGCCATATTTTTCTGTAGTGGCTGGTAGTATTCTGTAGGGGTCTGTAGGGTTCCGTAGGCACCTACAGTATTCTGTAGGAGCCCATAGGGTTTTAGTGAGGTTCCGTTGTGTTGCTAAGGGTCTTGTAGAGTGCTGTCGGGTCCTGGAGTATTCTGTAGGGTTCCAGAGGGGCTGGTAGCGTTCCGTCGAAATCTGAAGGGTTCCCTAGGGGCCCATAGAGTCCCGTAGATTGCCGTAGGGACCTGTAGGGTTGTGTAAGTGCTCGCAGGGGTTGGTAGGAGCTTGTAGGGTTCCATAAGTTTCCAGAGGGTTGTGTAGGGTTCCGTCGGGGCCTGTGGTGTTCCCTAGGGGCCTGTAGAGTCTCGTACGGTTCCGTAGGGGCCTGTGGTGTTCCCTAGGGGCCTGTAGAGTCTCGTACAGTTCCGTAGGGTCCTGTAGGTTTCCATAAGCGCCCGCAGAGGTCTGAATGGGCCCGTACTGTTCCGTAAGGATCCATAGGGCTCCGTAGAGCTTCGTAGGTTCCCTAGAGGCCTGTGGAGTACCGCAGGAGCCAGTAGTGTTCTGTAGGGGCCCGTAGGGTTCCTTCCATAGGAGCTGGCAGTGTTCCGTAGGGTCCTCTAGGGTTGAGTAAGTGCCCGCAGGAGTCTGTAGGAATCCGTGGGATTCTGTAAGGTTCTGCAGGGTTCCGTAGGGGCCCGTAGAGTTCCGTAGTGGCTGGTAAAGTTCCCTAGGGCCCTGTGGGGTTCTGTATGGACCTGTAGGGTTCCGTAGGGGCCTGCAGGGTTCCGTAAGTGCCCGCAGGTGTCTGTAGGGTTCCGTAGGGGTCTCTAGGGTTCCGTAGGCACCTGCAGTGTTCTGTAGGAGCCCATAGGGTTTTAGTGAGGTTCCGTTGTGTTGCTAAGGGTCTTGTAGAGTGCTGTCGGGTCCTGGAGTATTCTGTAGGGTTCCAGAGGGGCTCGTAGGGTTCCATCGAAATCTATAGGGTTCCCTAGGGGCCCTTGGAGTCCCGTAGATTTCCGTAGGGACCTGTAGGGTTGTGTAAGTGCCCGCAGAAGTCTGTAGGAGTCTGTGGGATTCTGTAAGGTTCCGGAGGGTTCTGCAGGGTTCCGTAGGGGCCCGTAGAGTTCCGTAGTGGCTGGTAAAGTTCCCTAGGGCCCTGTGGGGTTCTGTATGGACCTGTAGGGTTCCGTAGGGGCCTGCAGGGTTCCGTAAGTGCCCGCAGGTGTCTGTAGGGTTCCGTAGGGGTCTCTAGGGTTCTGTAGGCACCTGCAGTGTTCTGTAGGAGCCCATAGGGTTTTAGTGAGGTTCCGTTGTGTTGCTAAGGGTCTTGTAGAGTGCTGTCGGGTCCTGGAGTATTCTGTAGGGTTCCAGAGGGGCTGGTAGGGTTCCGTCGAAATCTGAAGGGTTCCCTAGGGGCCCGTAGAGTCCCGTAGATTTCCGTAGGGGCCTGTAGGGTTATGAAAGTGCCCGCTGGGGTTGGTAGGAGCTTGTAGGGTGCCATATGTTTCCGGAGGGTTGTGTAGGGTTCCGTAGGGGCCTGTGGTGTTCCCTAGGGGCCTGTAGAGTCTCGTACAATTCCGTAGGGTCCTGTAGGTTTCCATAAGCGCCCGCAGAGGTCTGAATGGGCTCGTACTGTTCCGTAAGGATCCATAGGGCTCCGTAGAGCTTCGTAGGTTCCCTAGAGGCCTGTGGAGTACCGCAGGAGCCAGTAGTGTTCTGTAGGGGCCCGTAGGGTTCCTTCCATAGGAGCTGGCAGTGTTCCGTAGGGTCCTCTAGGGTTGAGTAAGTGCCCGCAGGAGTCTGTAGGAATCCGTGGGATTCTGTAAGGTTCTGCAGGGTTCCGTAGGGGCCCGTAGAGTTCCATAGTGGCTGGTAAAGTTCCCTAGGGCCCTGTACCGTTCCGTAACTGCCTGCAAGGGTCTTTAGGCTTCCGTAGGGGCTGGTAGGGTTCCATAAAGTTCCGTGGGTTCCTGCAGAGTTCTGCAAGTGCCCGCAAGGGCCTGTAGGGGCCCACAGTGTTTCTGCCAGGTTCCGTAGAGTTCCGTAGGGGCCATATTTTTCTGTAGTGGCTGGTAGTATTCTGTAGGGGTCTGTAGGGTTCCGTAGGCACCTACAGTGTTCTGTAGGAGCCCATAGGGTTTTAGTGAGGTTCCGTTGTGTTGCTAAGGGTCTTGTAGAGTGCTGTCGGGTCCTGGAGTATTCTGTAGGGTTCCAGAGGGGCTGGTAGGGTTCCATCGAAATCTATAGGGTTCCCTAGGGGCCCATAGAGTCCCGTAGATTTCCGTAGGGACCTGTAGGGTTGTGTAAGTGCCCGCAGAAGTCTGTAGGAGTCTGTGGGATTCTGTAAGGTTCCGGAGGGTTCTGCAGGGTTCCGTAGGGGCCCGTAGAGTTCCGTAGTGGCTGGTAAAGTTCCCTAGGGCCCTGTGGGGTTCTGTATGGACCTGTAGGGTTCCGTAGGGGCCTGCAGTGTTCTGTAAGTGCCCGTAGGTGTCTGTAGGGTTCCGTAGGCACCTGCAGTATTCTGTAGGATCCCGTAGGGTTTTAGTGAGGTTCCGTTGTGTTGCTAAGGGTCTTGTAGAGTGCTGTCGGGTCCTGGAGTATTCTGTAGGGTTCCAGAGGGGCTGGTAGGGTTCCATCGAAATCCATAGGGTTCCCTAGGGGCCCATAGAGTCCCGTAGATTGCCGTAGGGACCTGTAGGGTTGTGTAAGTGCTCGCAGGGGTTGGTAGGAGCTTGTAGGGTTCCATAAGTTTCCAGAGGGTTGTGTAGGGTTCCGTAGGGGCCTGTGGTGTTCCCTAGGGGCCTGTAGAGTCTCGTACGGTTCCGTAGGGGCCTGTGGTGTTCCCTAGGGGCCTGTAGAGTCTCGTACAGTTCCGTAGGGTCCTGTAGGTTTCCATAAGCGCCCGCAGAGGTCTGAAGGGGCCCGTACTGTTCCGTAAGGATCCATAGGGCTCCGTAGAGCTTCGTAGGTTCCCTAGAGGCCTGTGGAGTACCGCAGGAGCCAGTAGTGTTCTGTAGGCGCCCGTAGGGTTCCTTCCATAGGAGCTGGCAGTGTTCCGTAGGGTCCTCTAGGGTTGAGTAAGTGCCCGCAGGAGTCTGTAGGAATCCGTGGGATTCTGTAAGGTTCTGGAGGGTTCTGCAGGGTTCCGTAGGGGTCCGTAGAGTTCCGTAGTGGCTGGTAAAGTTCCCTAGGGCCCTGTACCGTTCCGTAACTGCCTGCAAGGGTCTTTAGGCTTCCGTAGGGGCTGGTAGGGTTCCATAAAGTTCCGTGGGTTCCTGCAGAGTTCTGCAAGTGCCCGCAAGGGCCTGTAGGGGCCCACAGTGTTTCTGCCAGGTTCCGTAGAGTTCCGTAGGGGCCATATTTTTCTGTAGTGGCTGGTAGTATTCTGTAGGGGTCTGTAGGGTTCCGTAGGCACCTACAGTATTCTGTAGGAGCCCATAGGGTTTTAGTGAGGTTCCGTTGTGTTGCTAAGGGTCTTGTAGAGTGCTGTCGGGTCCTGGAGTATTCTGTAGGGTTCCAGAGGGGCTGGTAGCGTTCCGTCGAAATCTGAAGGGTTCCCTAGGGGCCCATAGAGTCCCGTAGATTGCCGTAGGGACCTGTAGGGTTGTGTAAGTGCTCGCAGGGGTTGGTAGGAGCTTGTAGGGTTCCATAAGTTTCCAGAGGGTTGTGTAGGGTTCCGTCGGGGCCTGTGGTGTTCCCTAGGGGCCTGTAGAGTCTCGTACGGTTCCGTAGGGGCCTGTGGTGTTCCCTAGGGGCCTGTAGAGTCTCGTACAGTTCCGTAGGGTCCTGTAGGTTTCCATAAGCGCCCGCAGAGGTCTGAAGGGGCCCGTACTGTTCCGTAAGGATCCATAGGGCTCCGTAGAGCTTCGTAGGTTCCCTAGAGGCCTGTGGAGTACCGCAGGAGCCAGTAGTGTTCTGTAGGGGCCCGTAGGGTTCCTTCCATAGGAGCTGGCAGTGTTCCGTAGGGTCCTCTAGGGTTGAGTAAGTGCCCGCAGGAGTCTGTAGGAATCCGTGGGATTCTGTAAGGTTCTGCAGGGTTCCGTAGGGGCCCGTAGAGTTCCGTAGTGGCTGGTAAAGTTCCCTAGGGCCCTGTGGGGTTCTGTATGGACCTGTAGGGTTCCGTAGGGGCCTGCAGGGTTCCGTAAGTGCCCGCAGGTGTCTGTAGGGTTCCGTAGGGGTCTCTAGGGTTCCGTAGGCACCTGCAGTGTTCTGTAGGAGCCCATAGGGTTTTAGTGAGGTTCCGTTGTGTTGCTAAGGGTCTTGTAGAGTGCTGTCGGGTCCTGGAGTATTCTGTAGGGTTCCAGAGGGGTTCGTAGGGTTCCATCGAAATCTATAGGGTTCCCTAGGGGCCCTTGGAGTCCCGTAGATTTCCGTAGGGACCTGTAGGGTTGTGTAAGTGCCCGCAGAAGTCTGTAGGAGTCTGTGGGATTCTGTAAGGTTCCGGAGGGTTCTGCAGGGTTCCGTAGGGGCCCGTAGAGTTCCGTAGTGGCTGGTAAAGTTCCCTAGGGCCCTGTGGGGTTCTGTATGGACCTGTAGGGTTCCGTAGGGGCCTGCAGGGTTCCGTAAGTGCCCGCAGGTGTCTGTAGGGTTCCGTAGGGGTCTCTAGGGTTCTGTAGGCACCTGCAGTGTTCTGTAGGAGCCCATAGGGTTTTAGTGAGGTTCCGTTGTGTTGCTAAGGGTCTTGTAGAGTGCTGTCGGGTCCTGGAGTATTCTGTAGGGTTCCAGAGGGGCTGGTAGGGTTCCGTCGAAATCTGAAGGGTTCCCTAGGGGCCCGTAGAGTCCCGTAGATTTCCGTAGGGGCCTGTAGGGTTATGAAAGTGCCCGCTGGGGTTGGTAGGAGCTTGTAGGGTGCCATATGTTTCCGGAGGGTTGTGTAGGGTTCCGTAGGGGCCTGTGGTGTTCCCTAGGGGCCTGTAGAGTCTCGTACGGTTCCGTAGGGGCCTGTGGTGTTCCCTAGGGGCCTGTAGAGTCTCGTACAGTTCCGTAGGGTCCTGTAGGTTTCCATAAGCGCCCGCAGAGGTCTGAATGGGCCCGTACTGTTCCGTAAGGATCCATAGGGCTCCGTAGAGCTTCGTAGGTTCCCTAGAGGCCTGTGGAGTACCGCAGGAGCCAGTAGTGTTCTGTAGGGGCCCGTAGGGTTCCTTCCATAGGAGCTGGCAGTGTTCCGTAGGGTCCTCTAGGGTTGAGTAAGTGCCCGCAGGAGTCTGTAGGAATCCGTGGGATTCTGTAAGGTTCTGGAGGGTTCTGCAGGGTTCCGTAGGGGTCCGTAGAGTTCCGTAGTGGCTGGTAAAGTTCCCTAGGGCCCTGTACCGTTCCGTAACTGCCTGCAAGGGTCTTTAGGCTTCCGTAGGGGCTGGTAGGGTTCCATAAAGTTCCGTGGGTTCCTGCAGAGTTCTGCAAGTGCCCGCAAGGGCCTGTAGGGGCCCACAGTGTTTCTGCCAGGTTCCGTAGAGTTCCGTAGGGGCCATATTTTTCTGTAGTGGCTGGTAGTATTCTGTAGGGGTCTGTAGGGTTCCGTAGGCACCTACAGTATTCTGTAGGAGCCCATAGGGTTTTAGTGAGGTTCCGTTGTGTTGCTAAGGGTCTTGTAGAGTGCTGTCGGGTCCTGGAGTATTCTGTAGGGTTCCAGAGGGGCTGGTAGCGTTCCGTCGAAATCTGAAGGGTTCCCTAGGGGCCCATAGAGTCCCGTAGATTGCCGTAGGGACCTGTAGGGTTGTGTAAGTGCTCGCAGGGGTTGGTAGGAGCTTGTAGGGTTCCATAAGTTTCCAGAGGGTTGTGTAGGGTTCCGTCGGGGCCTGTGGTGTTCCCTAGGGGCCTGTAGAGTCTCGTACGGTTCCGTAGGGGCCTGTGGTGTTCCCTAGGGGCCTGTAGAGTCTCGTACAGTTCCGTAGGGTCCTGTAGGTTTCCATAAGCGCCCGCAGAGGTCTGAATGGGCCCGTACTGTTCCGTAAGGATCCATAGGGCTCCGTAGAGCTTCGTAGGTTCCCTAGAGGCCTGTGGAGTACCGCAGGAGCCAGTAGTGTTCTGTAGGGGCCCGTAGGGTTCCTTCCATAGGAGCTGGCAGTGTTCCGTAGGGTCCTCTAGGGTTGAGTAAGTGCCCGCAGGAGTCTGTAGGAATCCGTGGGATTCTGTAAGGTTCTGCAGGGTTCCGTAGGGGCCCGTAGAGTTCCGTAGTGGCTGGTAAAGTTCCCTAGGGCCCTGTGGGGTTCTGTATGGACCTGTAGGGTTCCGTAGGGGCCTGCAGGGTTCCGTAAGTGCCCGCAGGTGTCTGTAGGGTTCCGTAGGGGTCTCTAGGGTTCCGTAGGCACCTGCAGTGTTCTGTAGGAGCCCATAGGGTTTTAGTGAGGTTCCGTTGTGTTGCTAAGGGTCTTGTAGAGTGCTGTCGGGTCCTGGAGTATTCTGTAGGGTTCCAGAGGGGCTCGTAGGGTTCCATCGAAATCTATAGGGTTCCCTAGGGGCCCTTGGAGTCCCGTAGATTTCCGTAGGGACCTGTAGGGTTGTGTAAGTGCCCGCAGAAGTCTGTAGGAGTCTGTGGGATTCTGTAAGGTTCCGGAGGGTTCTGCAGGGTTCCGTAGGGGCCCGTAGAGTTCCGTAGTGGCTGGTAAAGTTCCCTAGGGCCCTGTGGGGTTCTGTATGGACCTGTAGGGTTCCGTAGGGGCCTGCAGGGTTCCGTAAGTGCCCGCAGGTGTCTGTAGGGTTCCGTAGGGGTCTCTAGGGTTCTGTAGGCACCTGCAGTGTTCTGTAGGAGCCCATAGGGTTTTAGTGAGGTTCCGTTGTGTTGCTAAGGGTCTTGTAGAGTGCTGTCGGGTCCTGGAGTATTCTGTAGGGTTCCAGAGGGGCTGGTAGGGTTCCGTCGAAATCTGAAGGGTTCCCTAGGGGCCCGTAGAGTCCCGTAGATTTCCGTAGGGGCCTGTAGGGTTATGAAAGTGCCCGCTGGGGTTGGTAGGAGCTTGTAGGGTGCCATATGTTTCCGGAGGGTTGTGTAGGGTTCCGTAGGGGCCTGTGGTGTTCCCTAGGGGCCTGTAGAGTCTCGTACAATTCCGTAGGGTCCTGTAGGTTTCCATAAGCGCCCGCAGAGGTCTGAATGGGCTCGTACTGTTCCGTAAGGATCCATAGGGCTCCGTAGAGCTTCGTAGGTTCCCTAGAGGCCTGTGGAGTACCGCAGGAGCCAGTAGTGTTCTGTAGGGGCCCGTAGGGTTCCTTCCATAGGAGCTGGCAGTGTTCCGTAGGGTCCTCTAGGGTTGAGTAAGTGCCCGCAGGAGTCTGTAGGAATCCGTGGGATTCTGTAAGGTTCTGCAGGGTTCCGTAGGGGCCCGTAGAGTTCCATAGTGGCTGGTAAAGTTCCCTAGGGCCCTGTACCGTTCCGTAACTGCCTGCAAGGGTCTTTAGGCTTCCGTAGGGGCTGGTAGGGTTCCATAAAGTTCCGTGGGTTCCTGCAGAGTTCTGCAAGTGCCCGCAAGGGCCTGTAGGGGCCCACAGTGTTTCTGCCAGGTTCCGTAGAGTTCCGTAGGGGCCATATTTTTCTGTAGTGGCTGGTAGTATTCTGTAGGGGTCTGTAGGGTTCCGTAGGCACCTACAGTGTTCTGTAGGAGCCCATAGGGTTTTAGTGAGGTTCCGTTGTGTTGCTAAGGGTCTTGTAGAGTGCTGTCGGGTCCTGGAGTATTCTGTAGGGTTCCAGAGGGGCTGGTAGGGTTCCATCGAAATCTATAGGGTTCCCTAGGGGCCCATAGAGTCCCGTAGATTTCCGTAGGGACCTGTAGGGTTGTGTAAGTGCCCGCAGAAGTCTGTAGGAGTCTGTGGGATTCTGTAAGGTTCCGGAGGGTTCTGCAGGGTTCCGTAGGGGCCCGTAGAGTTCCGTAGTGGCTGGTAAAGTTCCCTAGGGCCCTGTGGGGTTCTGTATGGACCTGTAGGGTTCCGTAGGGGCCTGCAGTGTTCTGTAAGTGCCCGTAGGTGTCTGTAGGGTTCCGTAGGCACCTGCAGTATTCTGTAGGATCCCGTAGGGTTTTAGTGAGGTTCCGTTGTGTTGCTAAGGGTCTTGTAGAGTGCTGTCGGGTCCTGGAGTATTCTGTAGGGTTCCAGAGGGGCTGGTAGGGTTCCATCGAAATCCATAGGGTTCCCTAGGGGCCCATAGAGTCCCGTAGATTGCCGTAGGGACCTGTAGGGTTGTGTAAGTGCTCGCAGGGGTTGGTAGGAGCTTGTAGGGTTCCATAAGTTTCCAGAGGGTTGTGTAGGGTTCCGTAGGGGCCTGTGGTGTTCCCTAGGGGCCTGTAGAGTCTCGTACGGTTCCGTAGGGGCCTGTGGTGTTCCCTAGGGGCCTGTAGAGTCTCGTACAGTTCCGTAGGGTCCTGTAGGTTTCCATAAGCGCCCGCAGAGGTCTGAAGGGGCCCGTACTGTTCCGTAAGGATCCATAGGGCTCCGTAGAGCTTCGTAGGTTCCCTAGAGGCCTGTGGAGTACCGCAGGAGCCAGTAGTGTTCTGTAGGCGCCCGTAGGGTTCCTTCCATAGGAGCTGGCAGTGTTCCGTAGGGTCCTCTAGGGTTGAGTAAGTGCCCGCAGGAGTCTGTAGGAATCCGTGGGATTCTGTAAGGTTCTGGAGGGTTCTGCAGGGTTCCGTAGGGGTCCGTAGAGTTCCGTAGTGGCTGGTAAAGTTCCCTAGGGCCCTGTACCGTTCCGTAACTGCCTGCAAGGGTCTTTAGGCTTCCGTAGGGGCTGGTAGGGTTCCATAAAGTTCCGTGGGTTCCTGCAGAGTTCTGCAAGTGCCCGCAAGGGCCTGTAGGGGCCCACAGTGTTTCTGCCAGGTTCCGTAGAGTTCCGTAGGGGCCATATTTTTCTGTAGTGGCTGGTAGTATTCTGTAGGGGTCTGTAGGGTTCCGTAGGCACCTACAGTATTCTGTAGGAGCCCATAGGGTTTTAGTGAGGTTCCGTTGTGTTGCTAAGGGTCTTGTAGAGTGCTGTCGGGTCCTGGAGTATTCTGTAGGGTTCCAGAGGGGCTGGTAGCGTTCCGTCGAAATCTGAAGGGTTCCCTAGGGGCCCATAGAGTCCCGTAGATTGCCGTAGGGACCTGTAGGGTTGTGTAAGTGCTCGCAGGGGTTGGTAGGAGCTTGTAGGGTTCCATAAGTTTCCAGAGGGTTGTGTAGGGTTCCGTCGGGGCCTGTGGTGTTCCCTAGGGGCCTGTAGAGTCTCGTACGGTTCCGTAGGGGCCTGTGGTGTTCCCTAGGGGCCTGTAGAGTCTCGTACAGTTCCGTAGGGTCCTGTAGGTTTCCATAAGCGCCCGCAGAGGTCTGAAGGGGCCCGTACTGTTCCGTAAGGATCCATAGGGCTCCGTAGAGCTTCGTAGGTTCCCTAGAGGCCTGTGGAGTACCGCAGGAGCCAGTAGTGTTCTGTAGGGGCCCGTAGGGTTCCTTCCATAGGAGCTGGCAGTGTTCCGTAGGGTCCTCTAGGGTTGAGTAAGTGCCCGCAGGAGTCTGTAGGAATCCGTGGGATTCTGTAAGGTTCTGCAGGGTTCCGTAGGGGCCCGTAGAGTTCCGTAGTGGCTGGTAAAGTTCCCTAGGGCCCTGTGGGGTTCTGTATGGACCTGTAGGGTTCCGTAGGGGCCTGCAGGGTTCCGTAAGTGCCCGCAGGTGTCTGTAGGGTTCCGTAGGGGTCTCTAGGGTTCCGTAGGCACCTGCAGTGTTCTGTAGGAGCCCATAGGGTTTTAGTGAGGTTCCGTTGTGTTGCTAAGGGTCTTGTAGAGTGCTGTCGGGTCCTGGAGTATTCTGTAGGGTTCCAGAGGGGTTCGTAGGGTTCCATCGAAATCTATAGGGTTCCCTAGGGGCCCTTGGAGTCCCGTAGATTTCCGTAGGGACCTGTAGGGTTGTGTAAGTGCCCGCAGAAGTCTGTAGGAGTCTGTGGGATTCTGTAAGGTTCCGGAGGGTTCTGCAGGGTTCCGTAGGGGCCCGTAGAGTTCCGTAGTGGCTGGTAAAGTTCCCTAGGGCCCTGTGGGGTTCTGTATGGACCTGTAGGGTTCCGTAGGGGCCTGCAGGGTTCCGTAAGTGCCCGCAGGTGTCTGTAGGGTTCCGTAGGGGTCTCTAGGGTTCTGTAGGCACCTGCAGTGTTCTGTAGGAGCCCATAGGGTTTTAGTGAGGTTCCGTTGTGTTGCTAAGGGTCTTGTAGAGTGCTGTCGGGTCCTGGAGTATTCTGTAGGGTTCCAGAGGGGCTGGTAGGGTTCCGTCGAAATCTGAAGGGTTCCCTAGGGGCCCGTAGAGTCCCGTAGATTTCCGTAGGGGCCTGTAGGGTTATGAAAGTGCCCGCTGGGGTTGGTAGGAGCTTGTAGGGTGCCATATGTTTCCGGAGGGTTGTGTAGGGTTCCGTAGGGGCCTGTGGTGTTCCCTAGGGGCCTGTAGAGTCTCGTACAGTTCCGTAGGGTCCTGTAGGTTTCCATAAGCGCCCGCAGAGGTCTGAATGGGCTCGTACTGTTCCGTAAGGATCCATAGGGCTCCGTAGAGCTTCGTAGGTTCCCTAGAGGCCTCTGGAGTACCGCAGGAGCCAGTAGTGTTCTGTAGGGGCCCGTAGGGTTCCTTCCATAGGAGCTGGCAGTGTTCCGTAGGGTCCTCTAGGGTTGAGTAAGTGCCCGCAGGAGTCTGTAGGAATCCGTGGGATTCTGTAAGGTTCTGCAGGGTTCCGTAGGGGCCCGTAGAGTTCCATAGTGGCTGGTAAAGTTCCCTAGGGCCCTGTACCGTTCCGTAACTGCCTGCAAGGGTCTTTAGGCTTCCGTAGGGGCTGGTAGGGTTCCATAAAGTTCCGTGGGTTCCTGCAGAGTTCTGCAAGTGCCCGCAAGGGCCTGTAGGGGCCCACAGTGTTTCTGCCAGGTTCCGTAGAGTTCCGTAGGGGCCATATTTTTCTGTAGTGGCTGGTAGTATTCTGTAGGGGTCTGTAGGGTTCCGTAGGCACCTACAGTGTTCTGTAGGAGCCCATAGGGTTTTAGTGAGGTTCCGTTGTGTTGCTAAGGGTCTTGTAGAGTGCTGTCGGGTCCTGGAGTATTCTGTAGGGTTCCAGAGGGGCTCGTAGGGTTCCATCGAAATCTATAGGGTTCCCTAGGGGCCCATAGAGTCCCGTAGATTTCCGTAGGGACCTGTAGGGTTGTGTAAGTGCCCGCAGAAGTCTGTAGGAGTCTGTGGGATTCTGTAAGGTTCCGGAGGGTTCTGCAGGGTTCCGTAGGGGCCCGTAGAGTTCCGTAGTGGCTGGTAAAGTTCCCTAGGGCCCTGTGGGGTTCTGTATGGACCTGTAGGGTTCCGTAGGGGCCTGCAGTGTTCTGTAAGTGCCCGTAGGTGTCTGTAGGGTTCCGTAGGCACCTGCAGTATTCTGTAGGATCCCGTAGGGTTTTAGTGAGGTTCCGTTGTGTTGCTAAGGGTCTTGTAGAGTGCTGTCGGGTCCTGGAGTATTCTGTAGGGTTCCAGAGGGGCTGGTAGGGTTCCATCGAAATCCATAGGGTTCCCTAGGGGCCCATAGAGTCCCGTAGATTGCCGTAGGGACCTGTAGGGTTGTGTAAGTGCTCGCAGGGGTTGGTAGGAGCTTGTAGGGTGCCATATGTTTCCAGAGGGTTGTGTAGGGTTCCGTCGGGGCCTGTGGTGTTCCCTAGGGGCCTGTAGAGTCTCGTACGGTTCCGTAGGGGCCTGTGGTGTTCCCTAGGGGCCTGTAGAGTCTCGTACAGTTCCGTAGGGTCCTGTAGGTTTCCATAAGCGCCCGCAGAGGTCTGAATGGGCCCGTACTGTTCCGTAAGGATCCATAGGGCTCCGTAGAGCTTCGTAGGTTCCCTAGAGGCCTGTGGAGTACCGCAGGAGCCAGTAGTGTTCTGTAGGGGCCCATAGGGTTCCTTCCATAGGAGCTGGCAGTGTTCCGTAGGGTCCTCTAGGGTTGAGTAAGTGCCCGCAGGAGTCTGTAGGAATCCGTGGGATTCTGTAAGGTTCTGCAGGGTTCCGTAGGGGCCCGTAGAGTTCCGTAGTGGCTGGTAAAGTTCCCTAGGGCCCTGTGGGGTTCTGTATGGACCTGTAGGGTTCCGTAGGGGCCTGCAGGGTTCCGTAAGTGCCCGCAGGTGTCTGTAGGGTTCCGTAGGGGTCTCTAGGGTTCCGTAGGCACCTGCAGTGTTCTGTAGGAGCCCATAGGGTTTTAGTGAGGTTCCGTTGTGTTGCTAAGGGTCTTGTAGAGTGCTGTCGGGTCCTGGAGTATTCTGTAGGGTTCCAGAGGGGCTCGTAGGGTTCCATCGAAATCTATAGCGTTCCCTAGGGGCCCATAGAGTCCCGTAGATTTCCGTAGGGACCTGTAGGGTTGTGTAAGTGCCCGCAGAAGTCTGTAGGAGTCTGTGGGATTCTGTAAGGTTCCGGAGGGTTCTGCAGGGTTCCGTAGGGGCCCGTAGAGTTCCGTAGTGGCTGGTAAAGTTCCCTAGGGCCCTGTGGGGTTCTGTATGGACCTGTAGGGTTCCGTAGGGGCCTGCAGGGTTCCGTAAGTGCCCGCAGGTGTCTGTAGGGTTCCGTAGGGGTCTCTAGGGTTCTGTAGGCACCTGCAGTGTTCTGTAGGAGCCCATAGGGTTTTAGTGAGGTTCCGTTGTGTTGCTAAGGGTCTTGTAGAGTGCTGTCGGGTCCTGGAGTATTCTGTAGGGTTCCAGAGGGGCTGGTAGGGTTCCGTCGAAATCTGAAGGGTTCCCTAGGGGCCCGTAGAGTCCCGTAGATTTCCGTAGGGGCCTGTAGGGTTATGAAAGTGCCCGCTGGGGTTGGTAGGAGCTTGTAGGGTGCCATATGTTTCCGGAGGGTTGTGTAGGGTTCCGTAGGGGCCTGTGGTGTTCCCTAGGGGCCTGTAGAGTCTCGTACAGTTCCGTAGGGTCCTGTAGGTTTCCATAAGCGCCCGCAGAGGTCTGAATGGGCTCGTACTGTTCCGTAAGGATCCATAGGGCTCCGTAGAGCTTCGTAGGTTCCCTAGAGGCCTCTGGAGTACCGCAGGAGCCAGTAGTGTTCTGTAGGGGCCCGTAGGGTTCCTTCCATAGGAGCTGGCAGTGTTCCGTAGGGTCCTCTAGGGTTGAGTAAGTGCCCGCAGGAGTCTGTAGGAATCCGTGGGATTCTGTAAGGTTCTGCAGGGTTCCGTAGGGGCCCGTAGAGTTCCATAGTGGCTGGTAAAGTTCCCTAGGGCCCTGTACCGTTCCGTAACTGCCTGCAAGGGTCTTTAGGCTTCCGTAGGGGCTGGTAGGGTTCCATAAAGTTCCGTGGGTTCCTGCAGAGTTCTGCAAGTGCCCGCAAGGGCCTGTAGGGGCCCACAGTGTTTCTGCCAGGTTCCGTAGAGTTCCGTAGGGGCCATATTTTTCTGTAGTGGCTGGTAGTATTCTGTAGGGGTCTGTAGGGTTCCGTAGGCACCTACAGTGTTCTGTAGGAGCCCATAGGGTTTTAGTGAGGTTCCGTTGTGTTGCTAAGGGTCTTGTAGAGTGCTGTCGGGTCCTGGAGTATTCTGTAGGGTTCCAGAGGGGCTGGTAGGGTTCCATCGAAATCTATAGGGTTCCCTAGGGGCCCATAGAGTCCCGTAGATTTCCGTAGGGACCTGTAGGGTTGTGTAAGTGCCCGCAGAAGTCTGTAGGAGTCTGTGGGATTCTGTAAGGTTCCGGAGGGTTCTGCAGGGTTCCGTAGGGGCCCGTAGAGTTCCGTAGTGGCTTGTAAAGTTCCCTAGGGCCCTGTGGGGTTCTGTATGGACTTGTAGGGTTCCGTAGGGTCCTGCAGTGTTCTGTAAGTGCCCGTAGGTGTCTGTAGGGTTCCGTAGGCACCTGCAGTATTCTGTAGGAGCCCGTAGGGTTTTAGTGAGGTTCCGTTGTGTTGCTAAGGGTCTTGTAGAGTGCTGTCGGGTCCTGGAGTATTCTGTAGGGTTCCAGAGGGGCTGGTAGGGTTCCATCGAAATCCATAGGGTTCCCTAGGGGCCCATAGAGTCCCGTAGATTGCCGTAGGGACCTGTAGGGTTGTGTAAGTGCTCGCAGGGGTTGGTAGGAGCTTCTAGGGTTCCATAAGTTTCCAGAGGGTTGTGTAGGGTTCCGTCGGGGCCTGTGGTGTTCCCTAGGGGCCTGTAGAGTCTCGTACGGTTCCGTAGGGGCCTGTGGTGTTCCCTAGGGGCCTGTAGAGTCTCGTACAGTTCCGTAGGGTCCTGTAGGTTTCCATAAGCGCCCGCAGAGGTCTGAATGGGCCCGTACTGTTCCGTAAGGATCCATAGGGCTCCGTAGAGCTTCGTAGGTTCCCTAGAGGCCTGTGGAGTACCGCAGGAGCCAGTAGTGTTCTGTAGGGGCCCGTAGGGTTCCTTCCATAGGAGCTGGCAGTGTTCCGTAGGGTCCTCTAGGGTTGAGTAAGTGCCCGCAGGAGTCTGTAGGAATCCGTGGGATTCTGTAAGGTTCTGCAGGGTTCCGTAGGGGCCCGTAGAGTTCCGTAGTGGCTGGTAAAGTTCCCTAGGGCCCTGTACCGTTCCATAACTGCCTGCAAGGGTCTTTAGGCTTCCGTAGGGGCTGGTAGGGTTCCATAAAGTTCTGTGGGTTCCTGTAGAGTTCTGCAAGTGCCCGCAAGGGCCTGTAGGGGCCCACAGTGTTTCTGCCAGGTTCCGTAGAGTTCCGTAGGGGCCATATTTTTCTGTAGTGGCTGGTAGTATTCTGTAGGGGTCTGTAGGTTTCCGTAGGCACCTACAGTGTTCTGTAGGAGCCCATAGGGTTTTAGTGAGGTTCCGTTGTGTTGCTAAGGGTCTTGTAGAGTGCTGTCGGGTCCTGGAGTATTCTGTAGGGTTCCAGAGGGGCTCGTAGGGTTCCATCGAAATCTATAGGGTTCCCTAGGGGCCCATAGAGTCCCGTAGATTTCCGTAGGGACCTGTAGGGTTGTGTAAGTGCCCGCAGGAGTCTGTAGGAGTCTGTGGGATTCTGTAAGGTTCCGGAGGGTTCTGCAGGGTTCCGTAGGGGCCCGTAGAGTTCTGTAGTGGCTGGTAAAGTTCCCTAGGGCCCTGTGGGGTTCTGTATGGACCTGTAGGGTTCCGTAGGGGCCTGCAGGGTTCCGTAAGTGCCCGCAGGTGTCTGTAGGGTTCCGTAGGGGTCTCTAGGGTTCCGTAGGCACCTGCAGTGTTCTGTAGGAGCCCATAGGGTTTTAGTGAGGTTCCGTTGTGTTGCTAAGGGTCTTGTAGAGTGCTGTCGGGTCCTGGAGTATTCTGTAGGGTTCCAGAGGGCCTCATAGGGTTCCATCGAAATCTATAGGGTTCCCTAGGGGCCCTTGGAGTCCCATAGATTGCCGTAGGGACCTGTAGGGTTGTGTAAGTGCCCGCAGAAGTCTGTAGGAGTCTGTGGGATTCTGTAAGGTTCCGGAGGGTTCTGCAGGGTTCCGTAGGGGCCCGTAGAGTTCCGTAGTGGCTGGTAAAGTTCCCTAGGGCCCTGTACCGTTCCGTAACTGCCTGCAAGGGTCTTTAGGCTTCCGTAGGGGCTGGTAGGGTTCCATAAAGTTCCGTGGGGCACTGTGGGGTTCTGTATGGACCTGTAAGGTTCCGTAGGGGCCTGCAGTGTTCTGTAAGTGCCCGCAGGTGTCTGTAGGGTTCCGTAGGGGTCTGTAGGTTTCCGTAGGCACCTGCAGTGTTCTGTAGGAGCCCATAGGGTTTTAGTGAGGTTCCGTTGTGTTGCTAAGGGTCTTGTAGAGTGCTGTCGGGTCCTGGAGTATTCTGTAGGGTTCCAGAGGGGCTGGTAGGGTTCCGTTGAAATCTGAAGGGTTCCCTAGGGGCCCATAGAGTCCCGTAGATTTCCGTAGGGACCTGTAGGGTTGTGTAAGTGCTCGCAGGGGTTGGTAGGAGCTTGTAGGGTTCCATAAGTTTCCAGAGGGTTGTGTAGGGTTCCGTCGGGGCCTGTGGTGTTCCCTAGGGGCCTGTAGAGTCTCGTACGGTTCCATAGGGGCCTGTGGTGTTCCCTAGGGGCCTGTAGAGTCTCGTACAGTTCCGTAGGGTCCTGTAGGTTTCCATAAGCGCCCGCAGAGGTCTGAATGGGCCCGTACTGTTCCGTAAGGATCCATAGGGCTCCGTAGAGCTTCGTAGGTTCCCTAGAGGCCTGTGGAGTACCGCAGGAGCCAGTAGTGTTCTGTAGGGGCCCGTAGGGTTCCTTCCATAGGAGCTGGCAGTGTTCCGTAGGGTCCTCTAGGGTTGAGTAAGTGCCCGCAGGAGTCTGTAGGAATCCGTGGGATTCTGTAAGGTTCTGCAGGGTTCCGTAGGGGCCCGTAGAGTTCCATAGTGGCTGGTAAAGTTCCCTAGGGCCCTGTACCGTTCCGTAACTGCCTGCAAGGGTCTTTAGGCTTCCGTAGGGGCTGGTAGGGTTCCATAAAGTTCCGTGGGTTCCTGCAGAGTTCTGCAAGTGCCCGCAAGGGCCTGTAGGGGCCCACAGTGTTTCTGCCAGGTTCCGTAGAGTTCCGTAGGGGCCATATTTTTCTGTAGTGGCTGGTAGTATTCTGTAGGGGTCTGTAGGTTTCCGTAGGCACCTACAGTGTTCTGTAGGAGCCCATAGGGTTTTAGTGAGGTTCCGTTGTGTTGCTAAGGGTCTTGTAGAGTGCTGTCGGGTCCTGGAGTATTCTGTAGGGTTCCAGAGGGGCTCGTAGGGTTCCATCGAAATCTATAGGGTTCCCTAGGGGCCCATAGAGTCCCGTAGATTTCCGTAGGGACCTGTAGGGTTGTGTAAGTGCCCGCAGGAGTCTGTAGGAGTCTGTGGGATTCTGTAAGGTTCCGGAGGGTTCTGCAGGGTTCCGTAGGGGCCCGTAGAGTTCTGTAGTGGCTGGTAAAGTTCCCTAGGGCCCTGTGGGGTTCTGTATGGACCTGTAGGGTTCCGTAGGGGCCTGCAGGGTTCCGTAAGTGCCCGCAGGTGTCTGTAGGGTTCCGTAGGGGTCTCTAGGGTTCCGTAGGCACCTGCAGTGTTCTGTAGGAGCCCATAGGGTTTTAGTGAGGTTCCGTTGTGTTGCTAAGGGTCTTGTAGAGTGCTGTCGGGTCCTGGAGTATTCTGTAGGGTTCCAGAGGGCCTCATAGGGTTCCATCGAAATCTATAGGGTTCCCTAGGGGCCCTTGGAGTCCCATAGATTGCCGTAGGGACCTGTAGGGTTGTGTAAGTGCCCGCAGAAGTCTGTAGGAGTCTGTGGGATTCTGTAAGGTTCCGGAGGGTTCTGCAGGGTTCCGTAGGGGCCCGTAGAGTTCCGTAGTGGCTGGTAAAGTTCCCTAGGGCCCTGTACCGTTCCGTAACTGCCTGCAAGGGTCTTTAGGCTTCCGTAGGGGCTGGTAGGGTTCCATAAAGTTCCGTGGGGCACTGTGGGGTTCTGTATGGACCTGTAGGGTTCCGTAGGGGCCTGCAGTGTTCTGTAAGTGCCCGCAGGTGTCTGTAGGGTTCCGTAGGGGTCTGTAGGTTTCCGTAGGCACCTGCAGTGTTCTGTAGGAGCCCATAGGGTTTTAGTGAGGTTCCGTTGTGTTGCTAAGGGTCTTGTAGAGTGCTGTCGGGTCCTGGAGTATTCTGTAGGGTTCCAGAGGGGCTGGTAGGGTTCCGTCGAAATCTGAAGGGTTCCCTAGGGGCCCATAGAGTCCCGTAGATTGCCGTAGGGACCTGTAGGGTTGTGTAAGTGCTCGCAGGGGTTGGTAGGAGCTTGTAGGGTTCCATAAGTTTCCAGAGGGTTGTGTAGGGTTCCGTCGGGGCCTGTGGTGTTCCCTAGGGGCCTGTAGAGTCTCGTACGGTTCCATAGGGGCCTGTGGTGTTCCCTAGGGGCCTGTAGAGTCTCGTACAGTTCCGTAGGGTCCTGTAGGTTTCCATAAGCGCCCGCAGAGGTCTGAATGGGCCCGTACTGTTCCGTAAGGATCCATAGGGCTCCGTAGAGCTTCGTAGGTTCCCTAGAGGCCTCTGGAGTACCGCAGGAGCCAGTAGTGTTCTGTAGGGGCCCGTAGGGTTCCTTCCATAGGAGCTGGCAGTGTTCCGTAGGGTCCTCTAGGGTTGAGTAAGTGCCCGCAGGAGTCTGTAGGAATCCGTGGGATTCTGTAAGGTTCCGGAGGGTTCTGCAGGGTTCCGTAGGGGCCCGTAGAGTTCCGTAGTGGCTGGTAAAGTTCCCTAGGGCCCTGTGGGGTTCTGTATGGACCTGTAGGGTTCCGTAGGGGCCTGCAGGGTTCCGTAAGTGCCCGCAGGTGTCTGTAGGGTTCCGTAGGGGTCTCTAGGGTTCCGTAGGCACCTGCAGTGTTCTGTAGGAGCCCATAGGGTTTTAGTGAGGTTCCGTTGTGTTGCTAAGGGTCTTGTAGAGTGCTGTCGGGTCCTGGAGTATTCTGTAGGGTTCCAGAGGGGCTCGTAGGGTTCCATCGAAATCTATAGGGTTCCCTAGGGGCCCATAGAGTCCCGTAGATTTCCGTAGGGACCTGTAGGGTTGTGTAAGTGCCCGCAGAAGTCTGTAGGAGTCTGTGGGATTCTGTAAGGTTCCGGAGGGTTCTGCAGGGTTCCGTAGGGGCCCGTAGAGTTCCGTAGTGGCTGGTAAAGTTCCGTAGGGCCCTGTGGGGTTCTGTATGGACCTGTAGGGTTCCGTAGGGGCCTGCAGGGTTCCGTAAGTGCCCGCAGGTGTCTGTAGGGTTCCGTAGGGGTCTCTAGGGTTCTGTAGGCACCTGCAGTGTTCTGTAGGAGCCCATAGGGTTTTAGTGAGGTTCCGTTGTGTTGCTAAGGGTCTTGTAGAGTGCTGTCGGGTCCTGGAGTATTCTGTAGGGTTCCAGAGGGGCTCGTAGGGTTCCGTCGAAATCTGAAGGGTTCCCTAGGGGCCCGTAGAGTCCCGTAGATTTCCGTAGGGGCCTGTAGGGTTATGAAAGTGCCCGCTGGGGTTGGTAGGAGCTTGTAGGGTGCCATATGTTTCCGGAGGGTTGTGTAGGGTTCCGTAGGGGCCTGTGGTGTTCCCTAGGGGCCTGTAGAGTCTCGTACAGTTCCGTAGGGTCCTGTAGGTTTCCATAAGCGCCCGCAGAGGTCTGAATGGGCTCGTACTGTTCCGTAAGGATCCATAGGGCTCCGTAGAGCTTCGTAGGTTCCCTAGAGGCCTGTGGAGTACCGCAGGAGCCAGTAGTGTTCTGTAGGCGCCCGTAGGGTTCCTTCCATAGGAGCTGGCAGTGTTCCGTAGGGTCCTCTAGGGTTGAGTAAGTGCCCGCAGGAGTCTGTAGGAATCCGTGGGATTCTGTAAGGTTCTGCAGGGTTCCGTAGGGGCCCGTAGAGTTCCATAGTGGCTGGTAAAGTTCCCTAGGGCCCTGTACCGTTCCGTAACTGCCTGCAAGGGTCTTTAGGCTTCCGTAGGGGCTGGTAGGGTTCCATAAAGTTCCGTGGGTTCCTGCAGAGTTCTGCAAGTGCCCGCAAGGGCCTGTAGGGGCCCACAGTGTTTCTGCCAGGTTCCGTAGAGTTCCGTAGGGGCCATATTTTTCTGTAGTGGCTGGTAGTATTCTGTAGGGGTCTGTAGGTTTCCGTAGGCACCTACAGTGTTCTGTAGGAGCCCATAGGGTTTTAGTGAGGTTCCGTTGTGTTGCTAAGGGTCTTGTAGAGTGCTGTCGGGTCCTGGAGTATTCTGTAGGGTTCCAGAGGGGCTGGTAGCGTTCCGTCGAAATCTGAAGGGTTCCCTAGGGGCCCATAGAGTCCCGTAGATTGCCGTAGGGACCTGTAGGGTTGTGTAAGTGCTCGCAGGGGTTGGTAGGAGCTTGTAGGGTTCCATATGTTTCCAGAGGGTTGTGTAGGGTTCCGTCGGGGCCTGTGGTGTTCCCTAGGGGCCTGTAGAGTCTCGTACGGTTCCGTAGGGGCCTGTGGTGTTCCCTAGGGGCCTGTAGAGTCTCGTACAGTTCCGTAGGGTCCTGTAGGTTTCCATAAGCGCCCGCAGAGGTCTGAATGGTCTCGTACTGTTCCGTAAGGATCCATAGGGCTCCGTAGAGCTTCGTAGGTTCCCTAGAGGCCTGTGGAGTACCGCAGGAGCCAGTAGTGTTCTGTAGGGGCCCGTAGGGTTCCTTCCATAGGAGCTGGCAGTGTTCCGTAGGGTCCTCTAGGGTTGAGTAAGTGCCCGCAGGAGTCTGTAGGAATCCGTGGGATTCTGTAAGGTTCTGCAGGGTTCCGTAGGGGCCCGTAGAGTTCCGTAGTGGCTGGTAAAGTTCCCTAGGGCCCTGTACCGTTCCGTAACTGCCTGCAAGGGTCTTTAGGCTTCCGTAGGGGCTGGTAGGGTTCCATAAAGTTCCGTGGGTTCCTGTAGAGTTCTGCAAGTGCCCGCAAGGGCCTGTAGGGGCCCACAGTGTTTCTGCCAGGTTCCGTAGAGTTCCGTAGGGGCCATATTTTTCTGTAGTGGCTGGTAGTATTCTGTAGGGGTCTGTAGGTTTCCGTAGGCACCTACAGTGTTCTGTAGGAGCCCATAGGGTTTTAGTGAGGTTCCGTTGTGTTGCTAAGGGTCTTGTAGAGTGCTGTCGGGTCCTGGAGTATTCTGTAGGGTTCCAGAGGGGCTCGTAGGGTTCCATCGAAATCTATAGGGTTCCCTAGGGGCCCATAGAGTCCCGTAGATTTCCGTAGGGACCTGTAGGGTTGTGTAAGTGCCCGCAGGAGTCTGTAGGAGTCTGTGGGATTCTGTAAGGTTCTGCAGGGTTCTGCAGGGTTCCGTAGGGGCCCTTAGAGTTCCGTAGTGGCTGGTAAAGTTCCCTAGGGCCCTGTGGGGTTCTGTATGGACCTGTAGGGTTCCGTAGGGGCCTGCAGGGTTCCGTAAGTGCCCGCAGGTGTCTGTAGGGTTCCGTAGGGGTCTCTAGGGTTCCGTAGGCACCTGCAGTGTTCTGTAGGAGCCCATAGGGTTTTAGTGAGGTTCCGTTGTGTTGCTAAGGGTCTTGTAGAGTGCTGTCGGGTCCTGGAGTATTCTGTAGGGTTCCAGAGGGGCTGGTAGGGTTCCGTTGAAATCTGAAGGGTTCCCTAGGGGCCCATAGAGTCCCGTAGATTGCCGTAGGGACCTGTAGGGTTGTGTAAGTGCTCGCAGGGGTTGGTAGGAGCTTGTAGGGTTCCATAAGTTTCCAGAGGGTTGTGTAGGGTTCCGTCGGGGCCTGTGGTGTTCCCTAGGGGCCTGTAGAGTCTCGTACGGTTCCGTAGGGGCCTGTGGTGTTCCCTAGGGGCCTGTAGAGTCTCGTACAGTTCCGTAGGGTCCTGTAGGTTTCCATAAGCGCCCGCAGAGGTCTGAATGGGCTCGTACTGTTCCGTAAGGATCCATAGGGCTCCGTAGAGCTTCGTAGGTTCCCTAGAGGCCTCTGGAGTACCGCAGGAGCCAGTAGTGTTCTGTAGGGGCCCGTAGGGTTCCTTCCATAGGAGCTGGCAGTGTTCCGTAGGGTCCTCTAGGGTTGAGTAAGTGCCCGCAGGAGTCTGTAGGAATCCGTGGGATTCTGTAAGGTTCTGCAGGGTTCCGTAGGGGCCCGTAGAGTTCCGTAGTGGCTGGTAAAGTTCCCTAGGGCCCTGTACCGTTCCGTAACTGCCTGCAAGGGTCTTTAGGCTTCCGTAGGGGCTGGTAGGGTTCCATAAAGTTCCGTGGGTTCCTGTAGAGTTCTGCAAGTGCCCGCAAGGGCCTGTAGGGGCCCACAGTGTTTCTGCCAGGTTCCGTAGAGTTCCGTAGGGGCCATATTTTTCTGTAGTGGCTGGTAGTATTCTGTAGGGGTCTGTAGGTTTCCGTAGGCACCTACAGTGTTCTGTAGGAGCCCATAGGGTTTTAGTGAGGTTCCGTTGTGTTGCTAAGGGTCTTGTAGAGTGCTGTCGGGTCCTGGAGTATTCTGTAGGGTTCCAGAGGGGCTGGTAGGGTTCCATCGAAATCTATAGGGTTCCCTAGGGGCCCATAGAGTCCCGTAGATTTCCGTAGGGACCTGTAGGGTTGTGTAAGTGCCCGCAGGAGTCTGTAGGAGTCTGTGGGATTCTGTAAGGTTCTGCAGGGTTCTGCAGGGTTCCGTAGGGGCCCGTAGAGTTCCGTAGTGGCTGGTAAAGTTCCCTAGGGCCCTGTGGGGTTCTGTATGGACCTGTAGGGTTCCGTAGGGGCCTGCAGGGTTCCGTAAGTGCCCGCAGGTGTCTGTAGGGTTCCGTAGGGGTCTCTAGGGTTCCGTAGGCACCTGCAGTGTTCTGTAGGAGCCCATAGGGTTTTAGTGAGGTTCCGTTGTGTTGCTAAGGGTCTTGTAGAGTGCTGTCGGGTCCTGGAGTATTCTGTAGGGTTCCAGAGGGGCTGGTAGCATTCCGTCGAAATCTGAAGGGTTCCCTAGGGGCCCATAGAGTCCCGTAGATTGCCGTAGGGACCTGTAGGGTTGTGTAAGTGCTCGCAGGGGTTGGTAGGAGCTTGTAGGGTTCCATAAGTTTCCAGAGGGTTGTGTAGGGTTCCGTCGGGGCCTGTGGTGTTCCCTAGGGGCCTGTAGAGTCTCGTACGGTTCCGTAGGGGCCTGTGGTGTTCCCTAGGGGCCTGTAGAGTCTCGTACAGTTCCGTAGGGTCCTGTAGGTTTCCATAAGCGCCCGCAGAGGTCTGAATGGTCTCGTACTGTTCCGTAAGGATCCATAGGGCTCCGTAGAGCTTCGTAGGTTCCCTAGAGGCCTCTGGAGTACCGCAGGAGCCAGTAGTGTTCTGTAGGGGCCCGTAGGGTTCCTTCCATAGGAGCTGGCAGTGTTCCGTAGGGTCCTCTAGGGTTGAGTAAGTGCCCGCAGGAGTCTGTAGGAATCCGTGGGATTCTGTAAGGTTCTGCAGGGTTCCGTAGGGGCCCGTAGAGTTCCGTAGTGGCTGGTAAAGTTCCCTAGGGCCCTGTACCGTTCCGTAACTGCCTGCAAGGGTCTTTAGGCTTCCGTAGGGGCTGGTAGGGTTCCATAAAGTTCCGTGGGTTCCTGTAGAGTTCTGCAAGTGCCCGCAAGGGCCTGTAGGGGCCCACAGTGTTTCTGCCAGGTTCCGTAGAGTTCCGTAGGGGCCATATTTTTCTGTAGTGGCTGGTAGTATTCTGTAGGGGTCTGTAGGTTTCCGTAGGCACCTACAGTGTTCTGTAGGAGCCCATAGGGTTTTAGTGAGGTTCCGTTGTGTTGCTAAGGGTCTTGTAGAGTGCTGTCGGGTCCTGGAGTATTCTGTAGGGTTCCAGAGGGGCTCGTAGGGTTCCATCGAAATCTATAGGGTTCCCTAGGGGCCCATAGAGTCCCGTAGATTTCCGTAGGGACCTGTAGGGTTGTGTAAGTGCCCGCAGGAGTCTGTAGGAGTCTGTGGGATTCTGTAAGGTTCTGCAGGGTTCTGCAGGGTTCCGTAGGGGCCCGTAGAGTTCCGTAGTGGCTGGTAAAGTTCCCTAGGGCCCTGTGGGGTTCTGTATGGACCTGTAGGGTTCCGTAGGGGCCTGCAGGGTTCCGTAAGTGCCCGCAGGTGTCTGTAGGGTTCCGTAGGGGTCTCTAGGGTTCCGTAGGCACCTGCAGTGTTCTGTAGGAGCCCATAGGGTTTTAGTGAGGTTCCGTTGTGTTGCTAAGGGTCTTGTAGAGTGCTGTCGGGTCCTGGAGTATTCTGTAGGGTTCCAGAGGGGCTGGTAGGGTTCCGTCGAAATCTGTAGGGTTCCCTAGGGGCCCATAGAGTCCCGTAGATTTCCGTAGGGACCTGTAGGGTTGTGTAAGTGCTCGCAGGGGTTGGTAGGAGCTTGTAGGGTTCCATAAGTTTCCAGAGGGTTGTGTAGGGTTCCGTCGGGGCCTGTGGTGTTCCCTAGGGGCCTGTAGAGTCTCGTACGGTTCCGTAGGGGCCTGTGGTGTTCCCTAGGGGCCTGTAGAGTCTCGTACAGTTCCGTAGGGTCCTGTAGGTTTCCATAAGCGCCCGCAGAGGTCTGAATGGGCTCGTACTGTTCCGTAAGGATCCATAGGGCTCCGTAGAGCTTCGTAGGTTCCCTAGAGGCCTGTGGAGTACCGCAGGAGCCAGTAGTGTTCTGTAGGCGCCCGTAGGGTTCCTTCCATAGGAGCTGGCAGTGTTCCGTAGGGTCCTCTAGGGTTGAGTAAGTGCCCGCAGGAGTCTGTAGGAATCCGTGGGATTCTGTAAGGTTCTGCAGGGTTCCGTAGGGGCCCGTAGAGTTCCGTAGTGGCTGGTAAAGTTCCCTAGGGCCCTGTACCGTTCCGTAACTGCCTGCAAGGGTCTTTAGGCTTCCGTAGGGGCTGGTAGGGTTCCATAAAGTTCTGTGGGTTCCTGTAGAGTTCTGCAAGTGCCCGCAAGGGCCTGTAGGGGCCCACAGTGTTTCTGCCAGGTTCCGTAGAGTTCCGTAGGGGCCATATTTTTCTGTAGTGGCTGGTAGTATTCTGTAGGGGTCTGTAGGTTTCCGTAGGCACCTACAGTGTTCTGTAGGAGCCCATAGGGTTTTAGTGAGGTTCCGTTGTGTTGCTAAGGGTCTTGTAGAGTGCTGTCGGGTCCTGGAGTATTCTGTAGGGTTCCAGAGGGGCTCGTAGGGTTCCATCGAAATCTATAGGGTTCCCTAGGGGCCCATAGAGTCCCGTAGATTTCCGTAGGGACCTGTAGGGTTGTGTAAGTGCCCGCAGAAGTCTGTAGGAGTCTGTGGGATTCTGTAAGGTTCTGCAGGGTTCTGCAGGGTTCCGTAGGGGCCCGTAGAGTTCCGTAGTGGCTGGTAAAGTTCCCTAGGGCCCTGTGGGGTTCTGTATGGACCTGTAGGGTTCCGTAGGGGCCTGCAGGGTTCCGTAAGTGCCCGCAGGTGTCTGTAGGGTTCCGTAGGGGTCTCTAGGGTTCCGTAGGCACCTGCAGTGTTCTGTAGGAGCCCATAGGGTTTTAGTGAGGTTCCGTTGTGTTGCTAAGGGTCTTGTAGAGTGCTGTCGGGTCCTGGAGTATTCTGTAGGGTTCCAGAGGGCCTCATAGGGTTCCATCGAAATCTATAGGGTTCCCTAGGGGCCCTTGGAGTCCCATAGATTGCCGTAGGGACCTGTAGGGTTGTGTAAGTGCCCGCAGAAGTCTGTAGGAGTCTGTGGGATTCTGTAAGGTTCCGGAGGGTTCTGCAGGGTTCCGTAGGGGCCCGTAGAGTTCCGTAGTGGCTGGTAAAGTTCCCTAGGGCCCTGTACCGTTCCGTAACTGCCTGCAAGGGTCTTTAGGCTTCCGTAGGGGCTGGTAGGGTTCCATAAAGTTCCGTGGGGCACTGTGGGGTTCTGTATGGACCTGTAGGGTTCCGTAGGGGCCTGCAGTGTTCTGTAAGTGCCCGCAGGTGTCTGTAGGGTTCCGTAGGGGTCTGTAGGTTTCCGTAGGCACCTGCAGTGTTCTGTAGGAGCCCATAGGGTTTTAGTGAGGTTCCGTTGTGTTGCTAAGGGTCTTGTAGAGTGCTGTCGGGTCCTGGAGTATTCTGTAGGGTTCCAGAGGGGCTGGTAGGGTTCCGTCGAAATCTGTAGGGTTCCCTAGGGGCCCATAGAGTCCCGTAGATTTCCGTAGGGACCTGTAGGGTTGTGTAAGTGCTCGCAGGGGTTGGTAGGAGCTTGTAGGGTTCCATAAGTTTCCAGAGGGTTGTGTAGGGTTCCGTCGGGGCCTGTGGTGTTCCCTAGGGGCCTGTAGAGTCTCGTACGGTTCCGTAGGGGCCTGTGGTGTTCCCTAGGGGCCTGTAGAGTCTCGTACAGTTCCGTAGGGTCCTGTAGGTTTCCATAAGCGCCTGCAGAGGTCTGAATGGGCTCGTACTGTTCCGTAAGGATCCATAGGGCTCCGTAGAGCTTCGTAGGTTCCCTAGAGGCCTGTGGAGTACCGCAGGAGCCAGTAGTGTTCTGTAGGCGCCCGTAGGGTTCCTTCCATAGGAGCTGGCAGTGTTCCGTAGGGTCCTCTACGGTTGAGTAAGTGCCCGCAGGAGTCTGTAGGAATCCGTGGGATTCTGTAAGGTTCTGCAGGGTTCCGTAGGGGCCCGTAGAGTTCCGTAGTGGCTGGTAAAGTTCCCTAGGGCCCTGTACCGTTCCGTAACTGCCTGCAAGGGTCTTTAGGCTTCCGTAGGGGCTGGTAGGGTTCCATAAAGTTCTGTGGGTTCCTGTAGAGTTCTGCAAGTGCCCGCAAGGGCCTGTAGGGGCCCACAGTGTTTCTGCCAGGTTCCGTAGAGTTCCGTAGGGGCCATATTTTTCTGTAGTGGCTGGTAGTATTCTGTAGGGGTCTGTAGGTTTCCGTAGGCACCTACAGTGTTCTGTAGGAGCCCATAGGGTTTTAGTGAGGTTCCGTTGTGTTGCTAAGGGTCTTGTAGAGTGCTGTCGGGTCCTGGAGTATTCTGTAGGGTTCCAGAGGGGCTCGTAGGGTTCCATCGAAATCTATAGGGTTCCCTAGGGGCCCATAGAGTCCCGTAGATTTCCGTAGGGACCTGTAGGGTTGTGTAAGTGCCCGCAGAAGTCTGTAGGAGTCTGTGGGATTCTGTAAGGTTCTGCAGGGTTCTGCAGGGTTCCGTAGGGGCCCGTAGAGTTCCGTAGTGGCTGGTAAAGTTCCCTAGGGCCCTGTGGGGTTCTGTATGGACCTGTAGGGTTCCGTAGGGGCCTGCAGGGTTCCGTAAGTGCCCGCAGGTGTCTGTAGGGTTCCGTAGGGGTCTCTAGGGTTCCGTAGGCACCTGCAGTGTTCTGTAGGAGCCCATAGGGTTTTAGTGAGGTTCCGTTGTGTTGCTAAGGGTCTTGTAGAGTGCTGTCGGGTCCTGGAGTATTCTGTAGGGTTCCAGAGGGCCTCATAGGGTTCCATCGAAATCTATAGGGTTCCCTAGGGGCCCTTGGAGTCCCATAGATTTCCGTAGGGACCTGTAGGGTTGTGTAAGTGCCCGCAGAAGTCTGTAGGAGTCTGTGGGATTCTGTAAGGTTCCGGAGGGTTCTGCAGGGTTCCGTAGGGGCCCGTAGAGTTCCGTAGTGGCTGGTAAAGTTCCCTAGGGCCCTGTACCGTTCCGTAACTGCCTGCAAGGGTCTTTAGGCTTCCGTAGGGGCTGGTAGGGTTCCATAAAGTTCCGTGGGGCACTGTGGGGTTCTGTATGGACCTGTAGGGTTCCGTAGGGGCCTGCAGTGTTCTGTAAGTGCCCGCAGGTGTCTGTAGGGTTCCGTAGGGGTCTGTAGGTTTCCGTAGGCACCTGCAGTGTTCTGTAGGAGCCCATAGGGTTTTAGTGAGGTTCCGTTGTGTTGCTAAGGGTCTTGTAGAGTGCTGTCGGGTCCTGGAGTATTCTGTAGGGTTCCAGAGGGGCTGGTAGGGTTCCGTCGAAATCTGTAGGGTTCCCTAGGGGCCCATAGAGTCCCGTAGATTTCCGTAGGGACCTGTAGGGTTGTGTAAGTGCTCGCAGGGGTTGGTAGGAGCTTGTAGGGTTCCATAAGTTTCCAGAGGGTTGTGTAGGGTTCCGTCGGGGCCTGTGGTGTTCCCTAGGGGCCTGTAGAGTCTCGTACGGTTCCGTAGGGGCCTGTGGTGTTCCCTAGGGGCCTGTAGAGTCTCGTACAGTTCCGTAGGGTCCTGTAGGTTTCCATAAGCGCCCGCAGAGGTCTGAATGGTCTCGTACTGTTCCGTAAGGATCCATAGGGCTCCGTAGAGCTTCGTAGGTTCCCTAGAGGCCTGTGGAGTACCGCAGGAGCCAGTAGTGTTCTGTAGGGGCCCGTAGGGTTCCTTCCATAGGAGCTGGCAGTGTTCCGTAGGGTCCTCTAGGGTTGAGTAAGTGCCCGCAGGAGTCTGTAGGAATCCGTGGGATTCTGTAAGGTTCTGCAGGGTTCCGTAGGGGCCCGTAGAGTTCCGTAGTGGCTGGTAAAGTTCCCTAGGGCCCTGTACCGTTCCGTAACTGCCTGCAAGGGTCTTTAGGCTTCCGTAGGGGCTGGTAGGGTTCCATAAAGTTCCGTGGGTTCCTGTAGAGTTCTGCAAGTGCCCGCAAGGGCCTGTAGGGGCCCACAGTGTTTCTGCCAGGTTCCGTAGAGTTCCGTAGGGGCCATATTTTTCTGTAGTGGCTGGTAGTATTCTGTAGGGGTCTGTAGGTTTCCGTAGGCACCTACAGTGTTCTGTAGGAGCCCATAGGGTTTTAGTGAGGTTCCGTTGTGTTGCTAAGGGTCTTGTAGAGTGCTGTCGGGTCCTGGAGTATTCTGTAGGGTTCCAGAGGGGCTCGTAGGGTTCCATCGAAATCTATAGGGTTCCCTAGGGGCCCATAGAGTCCCGTAGATTTCCGTAGGGACCTGTAGGGTTGTGTAAGTGCCCGCAGAAGTCTGTAGGAGTCTGTGGGATTCTGTAAGGTTCTGCAGGGTTCTGCAGGGTTCCGTAGGGGCCCGTAGAGTTCCATAGTGGCTGGTAAAGTTCCCTAGGGCCCTGTGGGGTTCTGTATGGACCTGTAGGGTTCCGTAGGGGCCTGCAGGGTTCCGTAAGTGCCCGCAGGTGTCTGTAGGGTTCCGTAGGGGTCTCTAGGGTTCCGTAGGCACCTGCAGTGTTCTGTAGGAGCCCATAGGGTTTTAGTGAGGTTCCGTTGTGTTGCTAAGGGTCTTGTAGAGTGCTGTCGGGTCCTGGAGTATTCTGTAGGGTTCCAGAGGGGCTCGTAGGGTTCCATCGAAATCTATAGGGTTCCCTAGGGGCCCATAGAGTCCCGTAGATTTCCGTAGGGACCTGTAGGGTTGTGTAAGTGCCCGCAGAAGTCTGTAGGAGTCTGTGGGATTCTGTAAGGTTCCGGAGGGTTCTGCAGGGTTCCGTAGGGGCCCGTAGAGTTCCGTAGTGGCTGGTAAAGTTCCCTAGGGCCCTGTACCGTTCCGTAACTGCCTGCAAGGGTCTTTAGGCTTCCGTAGGGGCTGGTAGGGTTCCATAAAGTTCCGTGGGTTCCTGCAGAGTTCTGCAAGTGCCCGCAAGGGCCTGTAGGGGCCCACAGTGTTTCTGCCAGGTTCCGTAGAGTTCCGTAGGGGCCATATTTTTCTGTAGTGGCTGGTAGTATTCTGTAGGGGTCTGTAGGTGTCCGTAGGCGCCTACAGTGTTCTGTAGGAGCTCATAGGGTTTTAGTGAGGTTCCGTTGTGTTGCTAAGGGTCTTGTAGAGTGCTGTCGGGTCCTGGAGTATTCTGTAGGGTTCCAGAGGGGCTCGTAGGGTTCCATCGAAATCTGTAGGGTTCCCTAGGGGCCCGTAGAGTCCCGTAGATTGCCGTAGGGACCTGTAGGGTTGTGTAAGTGCCTGCAGAAGTCTGTAGGAGTCTGTGGGATTCTGTAAGGTTCCGGAGGGTTCTGCAGGGTTCCGTAGGGGCCCGTAGAGTTCCGTAGTGGCTGGTAAAGTTCCGTAGGGCCCTGTGGGGTTCTGTATGGACCTGTAGGGTTCCGTAGGGGCCTGCAGGGTTCTATAAGTGCCCGTAGGTGTCTCTAGGGTTCCGTAGGCACCTGCAGTATTCTGTAGGAGCCCATAGGGTTTTAGTGAGGTTCCGTTGTGTTGCTAAGGGTCTTGTAGAGTGCTGTCGGGTCCTGGAGTATTCTGTAGGGTTCCAGAGGGGCTGGTAGATTTCCGTCGAAATCTGAAGGGTTCCCTAGGGGCCCGTAGAGTCCCATAGATTTCCCTAGGGGCCTGTAGGGTTGTGTAAGTGCCCGCAGGGGTTGGTAGGAGCTTGTAGGGTGCCATATGTTTCCGGAGGGTTGTGTAGGGTTCCGTAGGGGCCTGTGGTGTTCCCTAGGGGCCTGTAGAGTCTCGTACAGTTCCGTAGGGTCCTGTAGGTTTCCATAAGCGCCCGCAGAGGTCTAAAGGGGCCCGTACTGTTCCGTAAGGATCCATAGGGTTCCGTAGAGCTTCGTAGGTTCCCTAGAGGCCTGTGGAGTACCGCAGGAGCCAGTAGTGTTCTGTAGGGGCCCGTAGGGTTCCTTCCATAGGAGCTGGCAGTGTTCCGTAGGGTCCTCTAGGGTTGAGTAAGTGCCCGCAGGAGTCTGTAGGAATCCGTGGGATTCTGTAAGGTTCTGCAGGGTTCCGTAGGGGCCCGTAGAGTTCCGTAGTGGCTGGTAAAGTTCCGTAGGGCCCTGTACTGTTCCGTAACTGCCTGCAAGGGTCTTTAGGCTTCCGTAGGGGCTGGTAGGGTTCCATAAAGTTCTGTGGGTTCCTGTAGAGTTCTGCAAGTGCCCGCTAGGGCCTGTAGGGGCCCACAGTGTTTCTGCCAGGTTCCGTAGAGTTCCGTAGGGGCCATATTTTTCTGTAGTGGCTGGTAGTATTCTGTAGGGGTCTGTAGGTTTCCGTAGGCACCTACAGTGTTCTGTAGGAGCCCATAGGGTTTTAGTGAGGTTCCGTTGTGTTGCTAAGGGTCTCGTAGAGTGCTGTCGGGTCCTGGAGTATTCTGTAGGGTTCCAGAGGGGCTCGTAGGGTTCCATCGAAATCTATAGGGTTCCCTAGGGGCCCATAGAGTCCCGTAGATTTCCGTAGGGACCTGTAGGGTTGTGTAAGTGCTCGCAGGGGTTGGTAGGAGCTTGTAGGGTTCCATAAGTTTCCAGAGGGTTGTGTAGGGTTCCGTCGGGGCCTGTGGTGTTCCCTAGGGGCCTGTAGAGTCTCGTACGGTTCCGTAGGGGCCTGTGGTGTTCCCTAGGGGCCTGTAGAGTCTCGTAAAGTTCCGTAGGGTCCTGTAGGTTTCCATAAGCGCCCGCAGAGGTCTGAAGGGGCCCGTACTGTTCCGTAAGGATCCATAGGGCTCCGTAGAGCTTCGTAGGTTCCCTAGAGGCCTCTGGAGTACCGCAGGAGCCAGTAGTGTTCTGTAGGCGCCCGTAGGGTTCCTTCCATAGGAGCTGGCAGTGTTCCGTAGGGTCCTCTAGGGTTGAGTAAGTGCCCGCAGGAGTCTGTAGGAATCCGTGGGATTCTGTAAGGTTCTGCAGGGTTCCGTAGGGGCCCGTAGAGTTCCATAGTGGCTGGTAAAGTTCCCTAGGGCCCTGTACCGTTCCGTAACTGCCTGCAAGGGTCTTTAGGCTTCCGTAGGGGCTGGTAGGGTTCCATAAAGTTCCGTGGGTTCCTGTAGAGTTCTGCAAGTGCCCGCAAGGGCCTGTAGGGGCCCACAGTGTTTCTGCCAGGTTCCGTAGAGTTCCGTAGGGGCCATATTTTTCTGTAGTGGCTGGTAGTATTCTGTAGGGGTCTGTAGGTTTCCGTAGGCACCTACAGTGTTCTGTAGGAGCCCATAGGGTTTTAGTGAGGTTCCGTTGTGTTGCTAAGGGTCTTGTAGAGTGCTGTCGGGTCCTGGAGTATTCTGTAGGGTTCCAGAGGGGCTCGTAGGGTTCCATCGAAATCTATAGGGTTCCCTAGGGGCCCATAGAGTCCCGTAGATTTCCGTAGGGACCTGTAGGGTTGTGTAAGTGCCCGCAGAAGTCTGTAGGAGTCTGTGGGATTCTGTAAGGTTCTGCAGGGTTCTGCAGGGTTCCGTAGGGGCCCGTAGAGTTCCGTAGTGGCTGGTAAAGTTCCCTAGGGCCCTGTGGGGTTCTGTATGGACCTGTAGGGTTCCGTAGGGGCCTGCAGGGTTCCGTAAGTGCCCGCAGGTGTCTGTAGGGTTCCGTAGGGGTCTCTAGGGTTCCATAGGCACCTGCAGTGTTCTGTAGGAGCCCATAGGGTTTTAGTGAGGTTCCGTTGTGTTGCTAAGGGTCTTGTAGAGTGCTGTCGGGTCCTGGAGTATTCTGTAGGGTTCCAGAGGGCCTCATAGGGTTCCATCGAAATCTATAGGGTTCCCTAGGGGCCCTTGGAGTCCCATAGATTTCCGTAGGGACCTGTAGGGTTGTGTAAGTGCCCGCAGAAGTCTGTAGGAGTCTGTGGGATTCTGTAAGGTTCCGGAGGGTTCTGCAGGGTTCCGTAGGGGCCCGTAGAGTTCCGTAGTGGCTGGTAAAGTTCCCTAGGGCCCTGTACCGTTCCGTAACTGCCTGCAAGGGTCTTTAGGCTTCCGTAGGGGCTGGTAGGGTTCCATAAAGTTCCGTGGGGCACTGTGGGGTTCTGTATGGACCTGTAGGGTTCCGTAGGGGCCTGCAGTGTTCTGTAAGTGCCCGCAGGTGTCTGTAGGGTTCCGTAGGGGTCTGTAGGTTTCCGTAGGCACCTGCAGTGTTCTGTAGGAGCCCATAGGGTTTTAGTGAGGTTCCGTTGTGTTGCTAAGGGTCTTGTAGAGTGCTGTCGGGTCCTGGAGTATTCTGTAGGGTTCCAGAGGGGCTGGTAGGGTTCCGTCGAAATCTGTAGGGTTCCCTAGGGGCCCATAGAGTCCCGTAGATTTCCGTAGGGACCTGTAGGGTTGTGTAAGTGCTCGCAGGGGTTGGTAGGAGCTTGTAGGGTTCCATAAGTTTCCAGAGGGTTGTGTAGGGTTCCGTAGGGGCCTGTGGTGTTCCCTAGGGGCCTGTAGAGTCTCGTACGGTTCCATAGGGGCCTGTGGTGTTCCCTAGGGGCCTGTAGAGTCTCTTACAGTTCCGTAGGGTCCTGTAGGTTTCCATAAGCGCCCGCAGAGGTCTGAATGGGCCCGTACTGTTCCGTAAGGATCCATAGGGCTCCGTAGAGCTTCGTAGGTTCCCTAGAGGCCTCTGGAGTACCGCAGGAGCCAGTAGTGTTCTGTAGGGGCCCGTAGGGTTCCTTCCATAGGAGCTGGCAGTGTTCCGTAGGGTCCTCTAGGGTTGAGTAAGTGCCCGCAGGAGTCTGTAGGAATCCGTGGGATTCTGTAAGGTTCTGCAGGGTTCCGTAGGGGCCCGTAGAGTTCCGTAGTGGCTGGTAAAGTTCCCTAGGGCCCTGTACCGTTCCGTAACTGCCTGCAAGGGTCTTTAGGCTTCCGTAGGGGCTGGTAGGGTTCCATAAAGTTCCGTGGGTTCCTGCAGAGTTCTGCAAGTGCCCGCAAGGGCCTGTAGGGGCCCACAGTGTTTCTGCCAGGTTCCGTAGAGTTCCGTAGGGGCCATATTTTTCTGTAGTGGCTGGTAGTATTCTGTAGGGGTCTGTAGGTGTCCGTAGGCGCCTACAGTGTTCTGTAGGAGCTCATAGGGTTTTAGTGAGGTTCCGTTGTGTTGCTAAGGGTCTTGTAGAGTGCTGTCGGGTCCTGGAGTATTCTGTAGGGTTCCAGAGGGGCTCGTAGGGTTCCATCGAAATCTGTAGGGTTCCCTAGGGGCCCGTAGAGTCCCGTAGATTGCCGTAGGGACCTGTAGGGTTGTGTAAGTGCCTGCAGAAGTCTGTAGGAGTCTGTGGGATTCTGTAAGGTTCCGGAGGGTTCTGCAGGGTTCCGTAGGGGCCCGTAGAGTTCCGTAGTGGCTGGTAAAGTTCCGTAGGGCCCTGTGGGGTTCTGTATGGACCTGTAGGGTTCCGTAGGGGCCTGCAGGGTTCTATAAGTGCCCGTAGGTGTCTCTAGGGTTCCGTAGGCACCTGCAGTATTCTGTAGGAGCCCATAGGGTTTTAGTGAGGTTCCGTTGTGTTGCTAAGGGTCTTGTAGAGTGCTGTCGGGTCCTGGAGTATTCTGTAGGGTTCCAGAGGGGCTGGTAGATTTCCGTCGAAATCTGAAGGGTTCCCTAGGGGCCCGTAGAGTCCCATAGATTTCCCTAGGGGCCTGTAGGGTTGTGTAAGTGCCCGCAGGGGTTGGTAGGAGCTTGTAGGGTGCCATATGTTTCCGGAGGGTTGTGTAGGGTTCCGTAGGGGCCTGTGGTGTTCCCTAGGGGCCTGTAGAGTCTCGTACAGTTCCGTAGGGTCCTGTAGGTTTCCATAAGCGCCCGCAGAGGTCTAAAGGGGCCCGTACTGTTCCGTAAGGATCCATAGGGTTCCGTAGAGCTTCGTAGGTTCCCTAGAGGCCTGTGGAGTACCGCAGGAGCCAGTAGTGTTCTGTAGGGGCCCGTAGGGTTCCTTCCATAGGAGCTGGCAGTGTTCCGTAGGGTCCTCTAGGGTTGAGTAAGTGCCCGCAGGAGTCTGTAGGAATCCGTGGGATTCTGTAAGGTTCTGCAGGGTTCCGTAGGGGCCCGTAGAGTTCCGTAGTGGCTGGTAAAGTTCCGTAGGGCCCTGTACTGTTCCGTAACTGCCTGCAAGGGTCTTTAGGCTTCCGTAGGGGCTGGTAGGGTTCCATAAAGTTCTGTGGGTTCCTGTAGAGTTCTGCAAGTGCCCGCTAGGGCCTGTAGGGGCCCACAGTGTTTCTGCCAGGTTCCGTAGAGTTCCGTAGGGGCCATATTTTTCTGTAGTGGCTGGTAGTATTCTGTAGGGGTCTGTAGGTTTCCGTAGGCACCTACAGTGTTCTGTAGGAGCCCATAGGGTTTTAGTGAGGTTCCGTTGTGTTGCTAAGGGTCTCGTAGAGTGCTGTCGGGTCCTGGAGTATTCTGTAGGGTTCCAGAGGGGCTCGTAGGGTTCCATCGAAATCTATAGGGTTCCCTAGGGGCCCATAGAGTCCCGTAGATTTCCGTAGGGACCTGTAGGGTTGTGTAAGTGCTCGCAGGGGTTGGTAGGAGCTTGTAGGGTTCCATAAGTTTCCAGAGGGTTGTGTAGGGTTCCGTCGGGGCCTGTGGTGTTCCCTAGGGGCCTGTAGAGTCTCGTACGGTTCCGTAGGGGCCTGTGGTGTTCCCTAGGGGCCTGTAGAGTCTCGTACAGTTCCGTAGGGTCCTGTAGGTTTCCATAAGCGCCCGCAGAGGTCTGAAGGGGCCCGTACTGTTCCGTAAGGATCCATAGGGCTCCGTAGAGCTTCGTAGGTTCCCTAGAGGCCTCTGGAGTACCGCAGGAGCCAGTAGTGTTCTGTAGGCGCCCGTAGGGTTCCTTCCATAGGAGCTGGCAGTGTTCCGTAGGGTCCTCTAGGGTTGAGTAAGTGCCCGCAGGAGTCTGTAGGAATCCGTGGGATTCTGTAAGGTTCTGCAGGGTTCCGTAGGGGCCCGTAGAGTTCCATAGTGGCTGGTAAAGTTCCCTAGGGCCCTGTACCGTTCCGTAACTGCCTGCAAGGGTCTTTAGGCTTCCGTAGGGGCTGGTAGGGTTCCATAAAGTTCCGTGGGTTCCTGTAGAGTTCTGCAAGTGCCCGCAAGGGCCTGTAGGGGCCCACAGTGTTTCTGCCAGGTTCCGTAGAGTTCCGTAGGGGCCATATTTTTCTGTAGTGGCTGGTAGTATTCTGTAGGGGTCTGTAGGTTTCCGTAGGCACCTACAGTGTTCTGTAGGAGCCCATAGGGTTTTAGTGAGGTTCCGTTGTGTTGCTAAGGGTCTTGTAGAGTGCTGTCGGGTCCTGGAGTATTCTGTAGGGTTCCAGAGGGGCTCGTAGGGTTCCATCGAAATCTATAGGGTTCCCTAGGGGCCCATAGAGTCCCGTAGATTTCCGTAGGGACCTGTAGGGTTGTGTAAGTGCCCGCAGAAGTCTGTAGGAGTCTGTGGGATTCTGTAAGGTTCCGGAGGGTTCTGCAGGGTTCCGTAGGGGCCCGTAGAGTTCCGTAGTGGCTGGTAAAGTTCCCTAGGGCCCTGTGGGGTTCTGTATGGACCTGTAGGGTTCCGTAGGGGCCTGCAGGGTTCCGTAAGTGCCCGCAGGTGTCTGTAGGGTTCCGTAGGGGTCTCTAGGGTTCCGTAGGCACCTGCAGTGTTCTGTAGGAGCCCATAGGGTTTTAGTGAGGTTCCGTTGTGTTGCTAAGGGTCTTGTAGAGTGCTGTCGGGTCCTGGAGTATTCTGTAGGGTTCCAGAGGGCCTCATAGGGTTCCATCGAAATCTATAGGGTTCCCTAGGGGCCCTTGGAGTCCCATAGATTGCCGTAGGGACCTGTAGGGTTGTGTAAGTGCCCGCAGAAGTCTGTAGGAGTCTGTGGGATTCTGTAAGGTTCCGGAGGGTTCTGCAGGGTTCCGTAGGGGCCCGTAGAGTTCCGTAGTGGCTGGTAAAGTTCCCTAGGGCCCTGTACCGTTCCGTAACTGCCTGCAAGGGTCTTTAGGCTTCCGTAGGGGCTGGTAGGGTTCCATAAAGTTCCGTGGGGCACTGTGGGGTTCTGTATGGACCTGTAGGGTTCCGTAGGGGCCTGCAGTGTTCTGTAAGTGCCCGCAGGTGTCTGTAGGGTTCCGTAGGGGTCTGTAGGTTTCCGTAGGCACCTGCAGTGTTCTGTAGGAGCCCATAGGGTTTTAGTGAGGTTCCGTTGTGTTGCTAAGGGTCTTGTAGAGTGCTGTCGGGTCCTGGAGTATTCTGTAGGGTTCCAGAGGGGCTGGTAGGGTTCCGTCGAAATCTGTAGGGTTCCCTAGGGGCCCATAGAGTCCCGTAGATTTCCGTAGGGACCTGTAGGGTTGTGTAAGTGCTCGCAGGGGTTGGTAGGAGCTTGTAGGGTTCCATAAGTTTCCAGAGGGTTGTGTAGGGTTCCGTCGGGGCCTGTGGTGTTCCCTAGGGGCCTGTAGAGTCTCGTACGGTTCCGTAGGGGCCTGTGGTGTTCCCTAGGGGCCTGTAGAGTCTCGTACAGTTCCGTAGGGTCCTGTAGGTTTCCATAAGCGCCCGCAGAGGTCTGAATGGGCTCGTACTGTTCCGTAAGGATCCATAGGGCTCCGTAGAGCTTCGTAGGTTCCCTAGAGGCCTGTGGAGTACCGCAGGAGCCAGTAGTGTTCTCTAGGGGCCCGTAGGGTTCCTTCCATAGGAGCTGGCAGTGTTCCGTAGGGTCCTCTAGGGTTGAGTAAGTGCCCGCAGGAGTCTGTAGGAATCCGTGGGATTCTGTAAGGTTCTGCAGGGTTCCGTAGGGGCCCGTAGAGTTCCGTAGTGGCTGGTAAAGTTCCCTAGGGCCCTGTACCGTTCCGTAACTGCCTGCAAGGGTCTTTAGGCTTCCGTAGGGGCTGGTAGGGTTCCATAAAGTTCCGTGGGTTCCTGCAGAGTTCTGCAAGTGCCCGCAAGGGCCTGTAGGGGCCCACAGTGTTTCTGCCAGGTTCCGTAGAGTTCCGTAGGGGCCATATTTTTCTGTAGTGGCTGGTAGTATTCTGTAGGGGTCTGTAGGGTTCCGTAGGCACCTACAGTGTTCTGTAGGAGCCCATAGGGTTTTAGTGAGGTTCCGTTGTGTTGCTAAGGGTCTTGTAGAGTGCTGTCGGGTCCTGGAGTATTCTGTAGGGTTCCAGAGGGGCTCGTAGGGTTCCATCGAAATCTATAGGGTTCCCTAGGGGCCCATAGAGTCCCGTAGATTTCCGTAGGGACCTGTAGGGTTGTGTAAGTGCTCGCAGGGGTTGGTAGGAGCTTGTAGGGTTCCATAAGTTTCCAGAGGGTTGTGTAGGGTTCCGTCGGGGCCTGTGGTGTTCCCTAGGGGCCTGTAGAGTCTCGTACAGTTCCGTAGGGTCCTGTAGGTTTCCATAAGCGCCCGCAGAGGTCTAAAGGGGCCCGTACTGTTCCGTAAGGATCCATAGGGTTCCGTAGAGCTTCGTAGGTTCCCTAGAGGCCTCTGGAGTACCGCAGGAGCCAGTAGTGTTCTGTAGGGGCCCGTAGGGTTCCTTCCATAGGAGCTGGCAGTGTTCCGTAGGGTCCTCTAGGGTTGAGTAAGTGCCCGCAGGAGTCTGTAGGAATCCGTGGGATTCTGTAAGGTTCTGCAGGGTTCCGTAGGGGCCCGTAGAGTTCCGTAGTGGCTGGTAAAGTTCCCTAGGGCCCTGTACTGTTCCGTAACTGCCTGCAAGGGTCTTTAGGCTTCCGTAGGGGCTGGTAGGGTTCCATAAAGTTCCGTGGGTTCCTGCAGAGTTCTGCAAGTGCCCGCAAGGGCCTGTAGGGGCCCACAGTGTTTCTGCCAGGTTCCGTAGAGTTCCGTAGGGGCCATATTTTTCTGTAGTGGCTGGTAGTATTCTGTAGGGGTCTGTAGGTTTCCGTAGGCGCCTACAGTGTTCTGTAGGAGCTCATAGGGTTTTAGTGAGGTTCCGTTGTGTTGCTAAGGGTCTTGTAGAGTGCTGTCGGGTCCTGGAGTATTCTGTAGGGTTCCAGAGGGGCTCGTAGGGTTCCATCGAAATCTGTAGGGTTCCCTAGGGGCCCGTAGAGTCCCGTAGATTGCCGTAGGGACCTGTAGGGTTGTGTAAGTGCCTGCAGAAGTCTGTAGGAGTCTGTGGGATTCTGTAAGGTTCCGGAGGGTTCTGCAGGGTTCCGTAGGGGCCCGTAGAGTTCCGTAGTGGCTGGTAAAGTTCCGTAGGGCCCTGTGGGGTTCTGTATGGACCTGTAGGGTTCCATAGGGGCCTGCAGGGTTCTATAAGTGCCCGTAGGTGTCTCTAGGGTTCCGTAGGCACCTGCAGTATTCTGTAGGAGCCCATAGGGTTTTAGTGAGGTTCCGTTGTGTTGCTAAGGGTCTTGTAGAGTGCTGTCGGGTCCTGGAGTATTCTGTAGGGTTCCAGAGCGGCTGGTAGATTTCCGTCGAA
Source organism: Numenius arquata (assembly GCF_964106895.1). Taxonomy (NCBI): domain Eukaryota; kingdom Metazoa; phylum Chordata; class Aves; order Charadriiformes; family Scolopacidae; genus Numenius; species Numenius arquata. Next base: position 89,286 of record NW_027415022.1, read on the forward strand.
ATCTGAAGGGTTCCCTAGGGGCCCGTAGAGTCCCATAGATTTCCCTAGGGGCCTGTAGGGTTGTGTAAGTGCCCGCAGGGGTTGGTAGGAGCTTGTAGGGTGCCATATGTTTCCGGAGGGTTGTGTAGGGTTCCGTAGGGGCCTGTGGTGTTCCCTAGGGGCCTGTAGAGTCTCGTACAGTTCCGTAGGGTCCTGTAGGTTTCCATAAGCGCCCGCAGAGGTCTAAAGGGGCCCGTACTGTTCCGTAAGGATCCATAGGGTTCCGTAGAGCTTCGTAGGTTCCCTAGAGGCCTGTGGAGTACCGCAGGAGCCAGTAGTGTTCTGTAGGGGCCCGTAGGGTTCCTTCCATAGGAGCTGGCAGTGTTCCGTAGGGTCCTCTAGGGTTGAGTAAGTGCCCGCAGGAGTCTGTAGGAATCCGTGGGATTCTGTAAGGTTCTGCAGGGTTCTGCAGGGTTCCGTAGGGGCCCGTAGAGTTCCGTAGTGGCTGGTAAAGTTCCGTAGGGCCCTGTACTGTTCCGTAACTGCCTGCAAGGGTCTTTAGGCTTCCGTAGGGGCTGGTAGGGTTCCATAAAGTTCTGTGGGTTCCTGTAGAGTTCTGCAAGTGCCCGCTAGGGCCTGTAGGGGCCCACAGTGTTTCTGCCAGGTTCCGTAGAGTTCCGTAGGGGCCATATTTTTCTGTAGTGGCTGGTAGTATTCTGTAGGGGTCTGTAGGTTTCCGTAGGCACCTACAGTGTTCTGTAGGAGCCCATAGGGTTTTAGTGAGGTTCCGTTGTGTTGCTAAGGGTCTTGTAGAGTGCTGTCGGGTCCTGGAGTATTCTGTAGGGTTCCAGAGGGGCTCGTAGGGTTCCATCGAAATCTATAGGGTTCCCTAGGGGCCCATAGAGTCCCGTAGATTTCCGTAGGGACCTGTAGGGTTGTGTAAGTGCTCGCAGGGGTTGGTAGGAGCTTGTAGGGTTCCATAAGTTTCCAGAGGGTTGTGTAGGGTTCCGTCGGGGCCTGTGGTGTTCCCTAGGGGCCTGTAGAGTCTCGTACAGTTCCGTAGGGTCCTGTAGGTTTCCATAAGCGCCCGCAGAGGTCTAAAGGGGCCCGTACTGTTCCGTAAGGATCCATAGGGTTCCGTAGAGCTTCGTAGGTTCCCTAGAGGCCTCTGGAGTACCGCAGGAGCCAGTAGTGTTCTGTAGGGGCCCGTAGGGTTCCTTCCATAGGAGCTGGCAGTGTTCCGTAGGGTCCTCTAGGGTTGAGTAAGTGCCCGCAGGAGTCTGTAGGAATCCGTGGGATTCTGTAAGGTTCTGCAGGGTTCCGTAGGGGCCCGTAGAGTTCCGTAGTGGCTGGTAAAGTTCCCAAGGGCCCTGTACTGTTCCGTAACTGCCTGCAAGGGTCTTTAGGCTTCCGTAGGGGCTGGTAGGGTTCCATAAAGTTCCGTGGGTTCCTGCAGAGTTCTGCAAGTGCCCGCAAGGGCCTGTAGGGGCCCACAGTGTTTCTGCCAGGTTCCGTAGAGTTCCGTAGGGGCCATATTTTTCTGTAGTGGCTGGTAGTATTCTGTAGGGGTCTGTAGGTTTCCGTAGGCGCCTACAGTGTTCTGTAGGAGCTCATAGGGTTTTAGTGAGGTTCCGTTGTGTTGCTAAGGGTCTTGTAGAGTGCTGTCGGGTCCTGGAGTATTCTGTAGGGTTCCAGAGGGGCTCGTAGGGTTCCATCGAAATCTGTAGGGTTCCCTAGGGGCCCGTAGAGTCCCGTAGATTGCCGTAGGGACCTGTAGGGTTGTGTAAGTGCCTGCAGAAGTCTGTAGGAGTCTGTGGGATTCTGTAAGGTTCCGGAGGGTTCTGCAGGGTTCCGTAGGGGCCCGTAGAGTTCCGTAGTGGCTGGTAAAGTTCCGTAGGGCCCTGTGGGGTTCTGTATGGACCTGTAGGGTTCCGTAGGGGCCTGCAGGGTTCTATAAGTGCCCGTAGGTGTCTCTAGGGTTCCGTAGGCACCTGCAGTATTCTGTAGGAGCCCATAGGGTTTTAGTGAGGTTCCGTTGTGTTGCTAAGGGTCTTGTAGAGTGCTGTCGGGTCCTGGAGTATTCTGTAGGGTTCCAGAGCGGCTGGTAGATTTCCGTCGAAATCTGAAGGGTTCCCTAGGGGCCCGTAGAGTCCCATAGATTTCCCTAGGGGCCTGTAGGGTTGTGTAAGTGCCCGCAGGGGTTGGTAGGAGCTTGTAGGGTGCCATATGTTTCCGGAGGGTTGTGTAGGGTTCCGTAGGGGCCTGTGGTGTTCCCTAGGGGCCTGTAGAGTCTCGTACAGTTCCGTAGGGTCCTGTAGGTTTCCATAAGCGCCCGCAGAGGTCTAAAGGGGCCCGTACTGTTCCGTAAGGATCCATAGGGTTCCGTAGAGCTTCGTAGGTTCCCTAGAGGCCTGTGGAGTACCGCAGGAGCCAGTAGTGTTCTGTAGGGGCCCGTAGGGTTCCTTCCATAGGAGCTGGCAGTGTTCCGTAGGGTCCTCTAGGGTTGAGTAAGTGCCCGCAGGAGTCTGTAGGAATCCGTGGGATTCTGTAAGGTTCTGCAGGGTTCTGCAGGGTTCCGTAGGGGCCCGTAGAGTTCCGTAGTGGCTGGTAAAGTTCCGTAGGGCCCTGTACTGTTCCGTAACTGCCTGCAAGGGTCTTTAGGCTTCCGTAGGGGCTGGTAGGGTTCCATAAAGTTCTGTGGGTTCCTGTAGAGTTCTGCAAGTGCCCGCTAGGGCCTGTAGGGGCCCACAGTGTTTCTGCCAGGTTCCGTAGAGTTCCGTAGGGGCCATATTTTTCTGTAGTGGCTGGTAGTATTCTGTAGGGGTCTGTAGGTTTCCGTAGGCACCTACAGTGTTCTGTAGGAGCCCATAGGGTTTTAGTGAGGTTCCGTTGTGTTGCTAAGGGTCTTGTAGAGTGCTGTCGGGTCCTGGAGTATTCTGTAGGGTTCCAGAGGGGCTCGTAGGGTTCCATCGAAATCTATAGGGTTCTGTAGGGGCCCATAGAGTCCCGTAGATTTCCGTAGGGACCTGTAGGGTTGTGTAAGTGCTCGCAGGGGTTGGTAGGAGCTTGTAGGGTTCCATAAGTTTCCAGAGGGTTGTGTAGGGTTCCGTCGGGGCCTGTGGTGTTCCCTAGGGGCCTGTAGAGTCTCGTACGGTTCCGTAGGGGCCTGTGGTGTTCCCTAGGGGCCTGTAGAGTCTCGTACAGTTCCGTAGGGTCCTGTAGGTTTCCATAAGCGCCCGCAGAGGTCTGAAGGGGCCCGTACTGTTCCGTAAGGATCCATAGGGCTCCGTAGAGCTTCGTAGGTTCCCTAGAGGCCTCTGGAGTACCGCAGGAGCCAGTAGTGTTCTGTAGGCGCCCGTAGGGTTCCTTCCATAGGAGCTGGCAGTGTTCCGTAGGGTCCTCTAGGGTTGAGTAAGTGCCCGCAGGAGTGTGTAGGAATCCGTGGGATTCTGTAAGGTTCTGGAGGGTTCTGCAGGGTTCCGTAGGGGCCCGTAGAGTTCCGTAGTGGCTGGTAAAGTTCCCTAGGGCCCTGTACCGTTCCGTAACTGCCTGCAAGGGTCTTTAGGCTTCCGTAGGGGCTGGTAGGGTTCCATAACGTTCCGTGGGTTCCTGCAGAGTTCTGCAAGTGCCCGCAAGGGCCTGTAGGGGCCCACAGTGTTTCTGCCAGGTTCCGTAGAGTTCCGTAGGGGCCATATTTTTCTGTAGTGGCTGGTAGTATTCTGTAGGGGTCTGTAGGTTTCCGTAGGCGCCTACAGTGTTCTGTAGGAGCCCATAGGGTTTTAGTGAGGTTCCGTTGTGTTGCTAAGGGTCTTGTAGAGTGCTGTCGGGTCCTGGAGTATTCTGTAGGGTTCCAGAGGGCCTCATAGGGTTCCATCGAAATCTATAGGGTTCTCTAGGGGCCCATAGAGTCCCGTAGATTTCCGTAGGGACCTGTAGGGTTGTGTAAGTGCCCGCAGAAGTCTGTAGGAGTCTGTGGGATTCTGTAAGGTTCCGGAGGGTTCTGCAGGGTTCCGTAGGGGCCCGTAGAGTTCCGTAGTGGCTGGTAAAGTTCCCTAGGGCCCTGTACCATTCCGTAACTGCCTGCAAGGGTCTTTAGGCTTCCGTAGGGGCTGGTAGGGTTCCATAAAGTTCCGTGGGGCACTGTGGGGTTCTGTATGGACCTGTAGGGTTCCGTAGGGGCCTGCAGTGTTCTGTAAGTGCCCGCAGGTGTCTGTAGGGTTCCGTAGGGGTCTGTAGGTTTCCGTAGGCACCTGCAGTGTTCTGTAGGAGCCCATAGGATTTTAGTGAGGTTCCGTTGTGTTGCTAAGGGTCTTGTAGAGTGCTGTCGGGTCTTGGAGTATTCTGTAGGGTTCCAGAGGGGCTGGTAGGGTTCCGTCGAAATCTGAAGGGTTCCCTAGGGGCCCGTAGAGTCCCGTAGATTTCCGTAGGGGCCTGTAGGGTTGTGTAAGTGCCCGCAGGGGTTGGTAGGAGCTTGTAGGGTGCCATATGTTTCCGGAGGGTTGTGTAGGGTTCCGTAGGGGCCTGTGGTGTTCCCTAGGGGCCTGTAGAGTCTCGTACAGTTTCGGTAGGGTCCTGTAGGTTTCCATAAGCGCCCGCAGAGGTCTGAAGGGACCCGTACTGTGCAGTAAGGATCCATAGGGTTCCGTAGAGCTTCGTAGGTTCCCTAGAGGCCTGTGGAGTACCGCAGGAGCCAGTAGTGTTCCGTAGGGTCCTCTAGGGTTGAGTAAGTGCCCGCAGGAGTCTGTAGGAATCCGTGGGATTCTGTAAGGTTCTGGAGGGTTCTGCAGGGTTCCGTAGGGGCCCGTAGAGTTCCGTAGTGGCTGGTAAAGTTCCCTAGGGCCCTGTACCGTTCCGTAACTGCCTGCAAGGGTCTTTAGGCTTCCGTAGGGGCTGGTAGGGTTCCATAAAGTTCCGTGGGTTCCTGCAGAGTTCTGCAAGTGCCCGCAAGGGCCTGTAGGGGCCCACAGTGTTTCTGCCAGGTTCCGTAGAGTTCCGTAGGGGCCATATTTTTCTGTAGTGGCTGGTAGTATTCTGTAGGGGTCTGTAGGTTTCCGTAGGCACCTACAGTGTTCTGTAGGAGCCCATAGGGTTTTAGTGAGGTTCCGTTGTGTTGCTAAGGGTCTTGTAGAGTGCTGTCGGGTCCTGGAGTATTCTGTAGGGTTCCAGAGGGGCTCGTAGGGTTCCATCGAAATCTATAGGGTTCCCTAGGGGCCCATAGAGTCCCGTAGATTTCCGTAGGGACCTGTAGGGTTGTGTAAGTGCCCGCAGAAGTCTGTAGGAGTCTGTGGGATTCTGTAAGGTTCCGGAGGGTTCTGCAGGGTTCCGTAGGGGCCCGTAGAGTTCCGTAGTGGCTGGTAAAGTTCCGTAGGGCCCTGTGGGGTTCTGTATGGACCTGTAGGGTTCCGTAGGGGCCTGCAGGGTTCCGTAAGTGCCCGCAGGTGTCTGTAGGGTTCCGTAGGGGTCTCTAGGGTTCCGTAGGCACCTGCAGTGTTCTGTAGGAGCCCATAGGGTTTTAGTGAGGTTCCGTTATTTGCTAAGGGTCTTGTAGAGTGCTGTCGGGTCCTGGAGTATTCTGTAGGGTTCCAGAGGGCCTCATAGGGTTCCATCGAAATCTATAGGGTTCCCTAGGGGCCCTTGGAGTCCCATAGATTTCCGTAGGGACCTGTAGGGTTGTGTAAGTGCCCGCAGAAGTCTGTAGGAGTCTGTGGGATTCTGTAAGGTTCCGGAGGGTTCTGCAGGGTTCCGTAGGGGCCCGTAGAGTTCCGTAGTGGCTGGTAAAGTTCCGTAGGGCCCTGTGGGGTTCTGTATGGACCTGTAGGGTTCCGTAGGGGCCTGCAGGGTTCCGTAAGTGCCCGCAGGTGTCTGTAGGGTTCCGCAGGGGTCTGTAGGGTTCCGTAGGCACCTGCAGTGTTCTGTAGGAGCCCATAGGGTTTTAGTGAGGTTCCGTTGTGTTGCTAAGGGTCTTGTAGAGTGCTGTCGGGTCCTGGAGTATTCTGTAGGGTTCCAGAGGGGCTCGTAGGGTTCCATCGAAATCTATAGGGTTCCCTAGGGGCCCATAGAGTCCCGTGGATTTCCGTAGGGACCTGTAGGGTTGTGTAAGTGCTCGCAGGGGTTGGTAGGAGCTTGTAGGGTTCCATAAGTTTCCAGAGGGTTGTGTAGGGTTCCGTAGGGGCCTGTGGTGTTCCCTAGGGGCCTGTAGAGTCTCGTACGGTTCCGTAGGGGCCTGTGGTGTTCCCTAGGGGCCTGTAGAGTCTCGTACAGTTCCGTAGGGTCCTGTAGGTTTCCATAAGTGCCCGCAGAGGTCTGAAGGGGCCCGTACTGTTCCGTAAGGATCCATAGGGCTCCGTAGAGCTTCGTAGGTTCCCTAGAGGCCTGTGGAGTACCGCAGGAGCCAGTAGTGTTCTGTAGGGGCCCGTAGGGTTCCTTCCATAGGGGCTGGCAGTGTTCCGTAGGGGCCTGTAGGGTTGTTTAAGTGCCCGCAGAAGTCTGTAGGAGTCTGTGGGATTCTGTAAGGTTCCGGAGGGTTCTGCAGGGTTCCATAGGGGCCCGTAGAGTTCCGTAGTGGCTGGTAAAGTTCCGTAGGGCCCTGTGGGGTTCTGTATGGACCTGTAGGGTTCCGTAGGGGCCTGCAGTGTTCCGTAAGTGCCCGCAGGTGTCTGTAGGGTTCCGTAGGGGTCTCTAGGGTTCCGTAGGCACCTGCAGTGTTCTGTAGGAGCCCATAGGGTTTTAGTGAGGTTCCGTTGTGTTGCTAAGGGTCTTGTAGAGTGCTGTCGGGTCCTGAAGTATTCTGTAGGGTTCCAGAGGGCCTCATAGAGTTCCATCGAAATCTATAGGGTTCCCTAGGGGCCCTTGGAGTCCCATAGATTGCCGTAGGGACCTGTAGGGTTGTGTAAGTGCCCGCAGAAGTCTGTAGGAGTCTGTGGGATTCTGTAAGGTTCCGGAGGGTTCTGCAGGGTTCCGTAGGAGCCCGTAGAGTTCCGTAGTGGCTGGTAAAGTTCCCTAGGGCCCTGTACCGTTCCGTAACTGCCTGCAAGGGTCTTTAGGCTTCCGTAGGGGCTGGTAGGGTTCCATAAAGTTCCGTGGCGCACTGTGGGGTTCTGTATGGACCTGTAAGGTTCCGTAGGGGCCTGCAGGGTTCCGTAAGTGCCCGCAGGTGTCTGTAGGGTTCCGTAGGGGTCTGTAGGGTTCCATAGGCACCTGCAGTGTTCTGTAGGAGCCCATAGGGTTTTAGTGAGGTTCCGTTGTGTTGCTAAGGGTCTTGTAGAGTGCTGTCGGGTCCTGGAGTATTCTGTAGGGTTCCAGAGGGGCTGGTAGATTTCCGTCGAAATCTGAAGGGTTCCCTAGGGGCCCGTAGAGTCCCATAGATTTCCCTAGGGGCCTGTAGGGTTGTGTAAGTGCCCGCAGGGGTTGGTAGGAGCTTGTAGGGTGCCATATGTTTCCGGAGGGTTGTGTAGGGTTCCGTAGGGGCCTGTGGTGTTCCCTAGGGGCCTGTAGAGTCTCGTACAGTTCCGTAGGGTCCTGTAGGTTTCCATAAGCGCCCGCAGAGGTCTAAAGGGGCCCGTACTGTTCCGTAAGGATCCATAGGGTTCCGTAGAGCTTCGTAGGTTCCCTAGAGGCCTGTGGAGTACCGCAGGAGCCAGTAGTGTTCTGTAGGGGCCCGTAGGGTTCCTTCCATAGGAGCTGGCAGTGTTCCGTAGGGTCCTCTAGGGTTGAGTAAGTGCCCGCAGGAGTCTGTAGGAATCCGTGGGATTCTGTAAGGTTCTGCAGGGTTCCGTAGGGGCCCGTAGAGTTCCGTAGTGGCTGGTAAAGTTCCGTAGGGCCCTGTACTGTTCCGTAACTGCCTGCAAGGGTCTTTAGGCTTCCGTAGGGGCTGGTAGGGTTCCATAAAGTTCTGTGGGTTCCTGTAGAGTTCTGCAAGTGCCCGCTAGGGCCTGTAGGGGCCCACAGTGTTTCTGCCAGGTTCCGTAGAGTTCCGTAGGGGCCATATTTTTCTGTAGTGGCTGGTAGTATTCTGTAGGGGTCTGTAGGTTTCCGTAGGCACCTACAGTGTTCTGTAGGAGCCCATAGGGTTTTAGTGAGGTTCCGTTGTGTTGCTAAGGGTCTTGTAGAGTGCTGTCGGGTCCTGGAGTATTCTGTAGGGTTCCAGAGGGGCTCGTAGGGTTCCATCGAAATCTATAGGGTTCCCTAGGGGCCCATAGAGTCCCGTAGATTGCCGTAGGGACCTGTAGGGTTGTGTAAGTGCTCGCAGGGGTTGGTAGGAGCTTGTAGGGTTCCATAAGTTTCCAGAGGGTTGTGTAGGGTTCCGTCGGGGCCTGTGGTGTTCCCTAGGGGCCTGTAGAGTCTCGTACGGTTCCGTAGGGGCCTGTGGTGTTCCCTAGGGGCCTGTAGAGTCTCGTACAGTTCCGTAGGGTCCTGTAGGTTTCCATAAGCGCCCGCAGAGGTCTGAAGGGGCCCGTACTGTTCCGTAAGGATCCATAGGGCTCCGTAGAGCTTCGTAGGTTCCCTAGAGGCCTGTGGAGTACCGCAGGAGCCAGTAGTGTTCTGTAGGCGCCCGTAGGGTTCCTTCCATAGGAGCTGGCAGTGTTCCGTAGGGTCCTCTAGGGTTGAGTAAGTGCCCGCAGGAGTCTGTAGGAATCCGTGGGATTCTGTAAGGTTCTGGAGGGTTCTGCAGGGTTCCGTAGGGGCCCGTAGAGTTCCGTAGTGGCTGGTAAAGTTCCCTAGGGCCCTGTACCGTTCCGTAACTGCCTGCAAGGGTCTTTAGGCTTCCGTAGGGGCTGGTAGGGTTCCATAAAGTTCCGTGGGTTCCTGCAGAGTTCTGCAAGTGCCCGCTAGGGCCTGTAGGGGCCCACAGTGTTTCTGCCAGGTTCCGTAGAGTTCCGTAGGGGCCATATTTTTCTGTAGTGGCTGGTAGTATTCTGTAGGGGTCTGTAGGTTTCCGTAGGCACCTACAGTGTTCTGTAGGAGCCCATAGGGTTTTAGTGAGGTTCCGTTGTGTTGCTAAGGGTCTTGTAGAGTGCTGTCGGGTCCTGGAGTATTCTGTAGGGTTCCAGAGGGGCTCGTAGGGTTCCATCGAAATCTATAGGGTTCTGTAGGGGCCCATAGAGTCCCGTAGATTTCCGTAGGGACCTGTAGGGTTGTGTAAGTGCTCGCAGGGGTTGGTAGGAGCTTGTAGGGTTCCATAAGTTTCCAGAGGGTTGTGTAGGGTTCCGTCGGGGCCTGTGGTGTTCCCTAGGGGCCTGTAGAGTCTCGTACGGTTCCGTAGGGGCCTGTGGTGTTCCCTAGGGGCCTGTAGAGTCTCGTACAGTTCCGTAGGGTCCTGTAGGTTTCCATAAGCGCCCGCAGAGGTCTGAAGGGGCCCGTACTGTTCCGTAAGGATCCATAGGGCTCCGTAGAGCTTCGTAGGTTCCCTAGAGGCCTCTGGAGTACCGCAGGAGCCAGTAGTGTTCTGTAGGCGCCCGTAGGGTTCCTTCCATAGGAGCTGGCAGTGTTCCGTAGGGTCCTCTAGGGTTGAGTAAGTGCCCGCAGGAGTCTGTAGGAATCCGTGGGATTCTGTAAGGTTCTGGAGGGTTCTGCAGGGTTCCGTAGGGGCCCGTAGAGTTCCGTAGTGGCTGGTAAAGTTCCCTAGGGCCCTGTACCGTTCCGTAACTGCCTGCAAGGGTCTTTAGGCTTCCGTAGGGGCTGGTAGGGTTCCATAACGTTCCGTGGGTTCCTGCAGAGTTCTGCAAGTGCCCGCAAGGGCCTGTAGGGGCCCACAGTGTTTCTGCCAGGTTCCGTAGAGTTCCGTAGGGGCCATATTTTTCTGTAGTGGCTGGTAGTATTCTGTAGGGGTCTGTAGGTTTCCGTAGGCGCCTACAGTGTTCTGTAGGAGCCCATAGGGTTTTAGTGAGGTTCCGTTGTGTTGCTAAGGGTCTTGTAGAGTGCTGTCGGGTCCTGGAGTATTCTGTAGGGTTCCAGAGGGCCTCATAGGGTTCCATCGAAATCTATAGGGTTCTCTAGGGGCCCATAGAGTCCCGTAGATTTCCGTAGGGACCTGTAGGGTTGTGTAAGTGCCCGCAGAAGTCTGTAGGAGTCTGTGGGATTCTGTAAGGTTCCGGAGGGTTTTGCAGGGTTCCGTAGGGGCCCGTAGAGTTCCGTAGTGGCTGGTAAAGTTCCCTAGGGCCCTGTACCATTCCGTAACTGCCTGCAAGGGTCTTTAGGCTTCCGTAGGGGCTGGTAGGGTTCCATAAAGTTCCGTGGGGCACTGTGGGGTTCTGTATGGACCTGTAGGGTTCCGTAGGGGCCTGCAGTGTTCTGTAAGTGCCCGCAGGTGTCTGTAGGGTTCCGTAGGGGTCTGTAGGTTTCCGTAGGCACCTGCAGTGTTCTGTAGGAGCCCATAGGATTTTAGTGAGGTTCCGTTGTGTTGCTAAGGGTCTTGTAGAGTGCTGTCGGGTCCTGGAGTATTCTGTAGGGTTCCAGAGGGGCTGGTAGGGTTCCGTCGAAATCTGAAGGGTTCCCTAGGGGCCCGTAGAGTCCCGTAGATTTCCGTAGGGGCCTGTAGGGTTGTGTAAGTGCCCGCAGGGGTTGGTAGGAGCTTGTAGTGTGCCATATGTTTCCGGAGGGTTGTGTAGGGTTCCGTAGGGGCCTGTGGTGTTCCCTAGGGGCCTGTAGAGTCTCGTACAGTTTCGGTAGGGTCCTGTAGGTTTCCATAAGCGCCCGCAGAGGTCTGAAGGGACCCGTACTGTTCCGTAAGGATCCATAGGGTTCCGTAGAGCTTCGTAGGTTCCCTAGAGGCCTGTGGAGTACCGCAGGAGCCAGTAGTGTTCCGTAGGGTCCTCTAGGGTTGAGTAAGTGCCCGCAGGAGTCTGTAGGAATCCGTGGGATTCTGTAAGGTTCTGGAGGGTTCTGCAGGGTTCCGTAGGGGCCCGTAGAGTTCCGTAGTGGCTGGTAAAGTTCCCTAGGGCCCTGTACCGTTCCGTAACTGCCTGCAAGGGTCTTTAGGCTTCCGTAGGGGCTGGTAGGGTTCCATAAAGTTCCGTGGGTTCCTGCAGAGTTCTGCAAGTGCCCGCAAGGGCCTGTAGGGGCCCACAGTGTTTCTGCCAGGTTCCGTAGAGTTCCGTAGGGGCCATATTTTTCTGTAGTGGCTGGTAGTATTCTGTAGGGGTCTGTAGGTTTCCGTAGGCACCTACAGTGTTCTGTAGGAGCCCATAGGGTTTTAGTGAGGTTCCGTTGTGTTGCTAAGGGTCTTGTAGAGTGCTGTCGGGTCCTGGAGTATTCTGTAGGGTTCCAGAGGGGCTCGTAGGGTTCCATCGAAATCTATAGGGTTCCCTAGGGGCCCATAGAGTCCCGTAGATTTCCGTAGGGACCTGTAGGGTTGTGTAAGTGCCCGCAGAAGTCTGTAGGAGTCTGTGGGATTCTGTAAGGTTCCGGAGGGTTCTGCAGGGTTCCGTAGGGGCCCGTAGAGTTCCGTAGTGGCTGGTAAAGTTCCCTAGGGCCCTGTGGGGTTCTGTATGGACCTGTAGGGTTCCGTAGGGGCCTGCAGGGTTCCGTAAGTGCCCGCAGGTGTCTGTAGGGTTCCGTAGGGGTCTCTAGGGTTCCGTAGGCACCTGCAGTGTTCTGTAGGAGCCCATAGGGTTTTAGTGAGGTTCCGTTGTGTTGCTAAGGGTCTTGTAGAGTGCTGTCGGGTCCTGGAGTATTCTGTAGGGTTCCAGAGGGCCTCATAGGGTTCCATCGAAATCTATAGGGTTCCCTAGGGGCCCTTGGAGTCCCATAGATTGCCGTAGGGACCTGTAGGGTTGTGTAAGTGCCCGCAGAAGTCTGTAGGAGTCTGTGGGATTCTGTAAGGTTCCGGAGGGTTCTGCAGGGTTCCGTAGGGGCCCGTAGAGTTCCGTAGTGGCTGGTAAAGTTCCGTAGGGCCCTGTGGGGTTCTGTATGGACCTGTAGGGTTCCGTAGGGGCCTGCAGGGTTCCGTAAGTGCCCGCAGGTGTCTGTAGGGTTCCGCAGGGGTCTGTAGGGTTCCGTAGGCACCTGCAGTGTTCTGTAGGAGCCCATAGGGTTTTAGTGAGGTTCCGTTGTGTTGCTAAGGGTCTTGTAGAGTGCTGTCGGGTCCTGAAGTATTCTGTAGGGTTCCAGAGGGCCTCATAGAGTTCCATCGAAATCTATAGGGTTCCCTAGGGGCCCTTGGAGTCCCATAGATTTCCGTAGGGACCTGTAGGGTTGTGTAAGTGCCCGCAGAAGTCTGTAGGAGTCTGTGGGATTCTGTAAGGTTCCGGAGGGTTCTGCAGGGTTCCGTAAGGGCCCGTAGAGTTCCGTAGTGGCTGGTAAAGTTCCCTAGGGCCCTGTACCGTTCCGTAACTGCCTGCAAGGGTCTTTAGGCTTCCGTAGGGGCTGGTAGGGTTCCATAAAGATCCGTGGGGCACTGTGGGGTTCTGTATGGACCTGTAAGGTTCCGTAGGGGCCTGCAGTGTTCTGTAAGTGCCCGCAGGTGTCTGTAGGGTTCCGTAGGGGTCTGTAGGGTTCCGTAGGCACCTGCAGTGTTCTGTAGGAGCCCATAGGGTTTTAGTGAGGTTCCGTTGTGTTGCTAAGGGTCTTGTAGAGTGCTGTCGGGTCCTGGAGTATTCTGTAGGGTTCCAGAGGGGCTGGTAGGGTTCCATCGAAATCTATAGGGTTCCCTAGGGGCCCATAGAGTCCCGTGGATTTCCGTAGGGACCTGTAGGGTTGTGTAAGTGCTCGCAGGGGTTGGTAGGAGCTTGTAGGGTTCCATAAGTTTCCAGAGGGTTGTGTAGGGTTCCGTAGGGGCCTGTGGTGTTCCCTAGGGGCCTGTAGAGTCTCGTACGGTTCCGTAGGGGCCTGTGGTGTTCCCTAGGGGCCTGTAGAGTCTCGTACAGTTCCGTAGGGTCCTGTAGGTTTCCATAAGTGCCCGCAGAGGTCTGAAGGGGCCCGTACTGTTCCGTAAGGATCCATAGGGCTCCGTAGAGCTTCGTAGGTTCCCTAGAGGCCTGTGGAGTACCGCAGGAGCCAGTAGTGTTCTGTAGGGGCCCGTAGGGTTCCTTCCATAGGGGCTGGCAGTGTTCCGTAGGGGCCTGTAGGGTTGTTTAAGTGCCCGCAGGAGTCTCTAGGAGTCTGTGGGATTCTGTAAGGTTCCGGAGGGTTCTGCAGGGTTCCGTAGGGGCCCGTAGAGTTCCGTAGTGGCTGGTAAAGTTCCGTAGGGCCCTGTGGGGTTCTGTATGGACCTGTAGGGTTCCGTAGGGGCCTGCAGGGTTCCGTAAGTGCCCGCAGGTGTCTGTAGGGTTCCGTAGGGGTCTGTAGGGTTCCGTAGGCACCTGCAGTGTTCTGTAGGAGCCCATAGGGTTTTAGTGAGGTTCCGTTGTGTTGCTAAGGGTCTTGTAGAGTGCTGTCGGGTCCTGAAGTATTCTGTAGGGTTCCAGAGGGCCTCATAGAGTTCCATCGAAATCTATAGGGTTCCCTAGGGGCCCTTGGAGTCCCATAGATTGCCGTAGGGACCTGTAGGGTTGTGTAAGTGCCCGCAGAAGTCTGTAGGAGTCTGTGGGATTCTGTAAGGTTCCGGAGGGTTCTGCAGGGTTCCGTAGGAGCCCGTAGAGTTCCGTAGTGGCTGGTAAAGTTCCCTAGGGCCCTGTACCGTTCCGTAACTGCCTGCAAGGGTCTTTAGGCTTCCGTAGGGGCTGGTAGGGTTCCATAAAGTTCCGTGGCGCACTGTGGGGTTCTGTATGGACCTGTAAGGTTCCGTAGGGGCCTGCAGTGTTCTGTAAGTGCCCGCAGGTGTCTGTAGGGTTCCGTAGGGGTCTGTAGGGTTCCATAGGCACCTGCAGTGTTCTGTAGGAGCCCATAGGGTTTTAGTGAGGTTCCGTTGTGTTGCTAAGGGTCTTGTAGAGTGCTGTCGGGTCCTGGAGTATTCTGTAGGGTTCCAGAGGGGCTGGTAGATTTCCGTCGAAATCTGAAGGGTTCCCTAGGGGCCCGTAGAGTCCCATAGATTTCCCTAGGGGCCTGTAGGGTTGTGTAAGTGCCCGCAGGGGTTGGTAGGAGCTTGTAGGGTGCCATATGTTTCCGGAGGGTTGTGTAGGGTTCCGTAGGGGCCTGTGGTGTTCCCTAGGGTCCTGTAGAGTCTCGTACAGTTTCTGTAGGGTCCTGTAGGTTTCCATAAGCGCCCGCAGAGGTGTGAAGGGGCCCGTACTGTTCCGTAAGGATCCATAGGGTTCCGTAGAGTTTCGTAGGTTCCCTAGAGGCCTCTGGAGTACCGCAGGAGCCAGTAGTGTTCTGTAGGGGCCCGTAGGGTTCCTTCCATAGGAGCTGGCAGTGTTCCGTAGGGGCCTGTAGGGTTGTTTAAGTGCCCGCAGAAGTCTGTAGGAGTCTGTGGGATTCTGTAAGGTTCCGGAGGGTTCTGCAGGGTTCCGTAGGGGCCCGTAGAGTTCCGTAGTGGCTGGTAAAGTTCCGTAGGGCCCTGTGGGGTTCTGTATGGACCTGTAGGGTTCCGTAGGGGCCTGCAGGGTTCTGTAAGTGCCCGTAGGTGTCTGTAGGGTTCCGTAGGGGTCTGTAGGGTTCCGTAGGCACCTACAGTGTTCTGTAGGAGCCCATAGGGTTTTAGTGAGGTTCCGTTGTGTTGCTAAGGGTCTTGTAGAGTGCTGTCGGGTCCTGGAGTATTCTGTAGGGTTCCAGAGGGCCTCATAGAGTTCCATCGAAATCTATAGGGTTCCCTAGGGGCCCTTGGAGTCCCGTAGATTGCCGTAGGGACCTGTAGGGTTGTGTAAGTGCCCGCAGAAGTCTGTAGGAGTCTGTGGGATTCTGTAAGGTTCCGGAGGGTTCTGCACGGTTCCGTAGGGGCCCGTAGAGTTCCGTAGTGGCTGGTAAAGTTCCGTAGGGCCCTGTGGGGTTCTGTATGGACCTGTAGGGTTCCGTAGGGGCCTGCAGGGTTCTGTAAGTGCCCGTAGGTGTCTGTAGGGTTCCGTAGGCACCTGCAGTATTCTGTAGGAGCCCATAGGGTTTTAGTGAGGTTCCGTTGTGTTGCTAAGGGTCTTGTAGAGTGCTGTCGGGTCCTGGAGTATTCTGTAGGGTTCCAGAGGGGCTGGTAGATTTCCGTTGAAATCTGAAGGGTTCCCTAGGGGCCCGTAGAGTCCCATAGATTTCCGTAGGGGCCTGTAGGGTTGTGTAAGTGCCTGCAGGGGTTGGTAGGAGCTTGTAGGGTGCCATATGTTTCCGGAGGGTTGTGTAGGGTTCCGTAGGGGCCTGTGGTGTTCCCTAGGGGCCTGTAGAGTCTCGTACAGTTCCGTAGGGTCCTGTAGGTTTCCATAAGCGCCCGCAGAGGTCTAACGGGGCCCGTACTGTTCCGTAAGGATCCATAGGGTTCCGTAGAGCTTCGTAGGTTCCCTAGAGGCCTGTGGAGTACCGCCGGAGCCAGTAGTGTTCTGTAGGGGCCCGTAGGGTTCCTTCCATAGGAGCTGGCAGTGTTCTGTAGGGTCCTCTAGGGTTGAGTAAGTGCCCGCAGGAGTCTGTAGGAATCCGTGGGATTCTGTAAGGTTCTGGAGGGTTCTGCAGGGTTCCGTAGGGGCCCGTAGAGTTCCGTAGTGGCTGGTAAAGTTCCCTAGGGCCCTGTACCGTTCCGTAACTGCCTGCAAGGGTCTTTAGGCTTCCGTAGGGGCTGGTAGGGTTCCATAAAGTTCCGTGGGTTCCTGCAGAGTTCTGCAAGTGCCCGCAAGGGTCTGTAGGGGCCCACAGTGTTTCTGCCAGGTTCCGTAGAGTTCCGTAGGGGCCATATTTTTCTGTAGTGGTGGTAGTATTCTGTAGGGGTCTGTAGGTTTCCGTAGGCGCCTACAGTGTTCTGTAGGAGCCCATAGGGTTTTAGTGAGGTTCCGTTGTGTTGCTAAGGGTCTTGTAGAGTGCTGTCGGGTCCTGGAGTATTCTGTAGGGTTCCAGAGGGCCTCATAGGGTTCCATCGAAATCTATAGGGTTCCCTAGGGGCCCATAGAGTCCCGTAGATTTCCGTAGGGACCTGTAGGGTTGTGTAAGTGCCCGCAGAAGTCTGTAGGAGTCTGTGGGATTCTGTAAGGTTCCGGAGGGTTCTGCAGGGTTCCGTAGTGGCCCGTAGAGTTCTGTAGTGGCTGGTAAAGTTCCGTAGGGCCCTGTGGGGTTCTGTATGGACCTGTAGGGTTCCGTAGGGGCCTGCAGGGTTCCGTAAGTGCCCGCAGGTGTCTGTAGGGTTCCGTAGGGGTCTGTAGGGTTCTGTAGGCACCTGCAGTGTTCTGTAGGAGCCCATAGGGTTTTAGTGAGGTTCTGTTGTGTTGCTAAGGGTCTTGTAGAGTGCTGTCGGGTCCTGGAGTATTCTGTAGGGTTCCAGAGGGCCTCATAGGGTTCCATCGAAATCTATAGGGTTCCCTAGGGGCCCATAGAGTCCCGTGGATTTCCGTAGGGACCTGTAGGGTTGTGTAAGTGCTCGCAGGGGTTGGTAGGAGCTTGTAGGGTTCCATAAGTTTCCAGAGGGTTGTGTAGGGTTCCGTAGGGGCCTGTGGTGTTCCCTAGGGGCCTGTAGAGTCTCGTACGGTTCCGTAGGGGCCTGTGGTGTTCCCTAGGGGCCTGTAGAGTCTCGTACAGTTCCGTAGGGTCCTGTAGGTTTCCATAAGTGCCCGCAGAGGTCTGAAGGGGCCCGTACTGTTCGTAAGGATCCATAGGGCTCCGTAGAGCTTCGTAGGTTCCCTAGAGGCCTGTGGAGTACCGCAGGAGCCAGTAGTGTTCTGTAGGGGCCCGTAGGGTTCCTTCCATAGGAGCTGGCAGTGTTCCATAGGGGCCTGTAGGGTTGTTTAAGTGCCCGCAGAAGTCTGTAGGAGTCTGTGGGATTCTGTAAGGTTCCGGAGGGTTCTGCAGGGTTCCGTAGGGGCCCGTAGAGTTCCGTAGTGGCTGGTAAAGTTCCGTAGGGCCCTGTGGGGTTCTGTATGGACCTGTAGGGTTCCGTAGGGGCCTGCAGGGTTCTGTAAGTGCCCGTAGGTGTCTGTAGGGTTCCGTAGGGGTCTGTAGGGTTCCGTAGGCACCTGCAGTGTTCTGTAGGAGCCCATAGGGTTTTAGTGAGGTTCCGTTGTGTTGCTAAGGGTCTTGTAGAGTGCTGTCGGGTCCTGGAGTATTCTGTAGGGTTCCAGAGGGCCTCATAGAGTTCCATCGAAATCTATAGGGTTCCCTAGGGGCCCTTGGAGTCCCGTGGATTTCCGTAGGGACCTGTAGGGTTGTGTAAGTGCCCGCAGAAGTCTGTAGGAGTCTGTGGGATTCTGTAAGGTTCCGGAGGGTTCTGCAGGGTTCCGTAGGGGCCCGTAGAGTTCCGTAGATTTCCGTAGGGGCCTGTAGGGTTGTGTAAGTGCCCGCAGGGGTTGGTAGGAGCTTGTAGGGTGCCATATGTTTCCGGAGGGTTGTGTAGGGTTCCGTAGGGGCCTGTGGTGTTCCCTAGGGTCCTGTAGAGTCTCGTACAGTTTCTGTAGGGTCCTGTAGGTTTCCATAAGCGCCCGCAGAGGTGTGAAGGGGCCCGTACTGTTCCGTAAGGATCCATAGGGTTCCGTAGAGTTTCGTAGGTTCCCTAGAGGCCTCTGGAGTACCTCAGGAGCCAGTAGTGTTCCGTAGGGTCCTCTAGGGTTGAGTAAGTGCCCGCAGGAGTCTGTAGGAATCCGTGGGATTCTGTAAGGTTCTGGAGGGTTCTGCAGGGTTCCGTAGGGGCCCGTAGAGTTCCGTAGTGGCTGGTAAAGTTCCCTAGGGCCCTGTACCGTTCCGTAACTGCCTGCAAGGGTCTTTAGGCTTCCGTAGGGGCTGGTAGGGTTCCATAAAGTTCCGTGGGTTCCTGCAGAGTTCTGCAAGTGCCCGCAAGGGCCTGTAGGGGCCCCACAGTGTTTCTGCCAGGTTCCGTAGAGTTCCGTAGGGGTCATATTTTTCTGTAGTGGCTGGTAGTATTCTGTAGGGGTCTGTAGGTTTCCGTAGGCACCTACAGTGTTCTGTAGGAGCCCATAGGGTTTTAGTGAGGTTCTGTTGTGTTGCTAAGGGTCTTGTAGAGTGCTGTCAGGTCCTGGAGTATTCTGTAGGGTTCCAGAGGGGCTCGTAGGGTTCCGTCGAAATCTGTAGGGTTCCCTAGGGGCCCATAGTGTCCCGTAGATTGCCGTTGGGACCTGTAGGGTTGTGTAAGTGCTCGCAGGGGTTGGTAGGAGCTTGTAGGGTTCCATAAGTTTCCAGAGGGTTGTGTAGGGTTCCGTAGGGGCCTGTGGTGTTCCCTAAGGGCCTGTAGAGTCTCGTACGGTTCCGTAGGGGCCTGTGGTGTTCCCTAGGGGCCTGTAGAGTCTCGTACAGTTCCGTAGGGTCCTGTAGGTTTCCATAAGCGCCCGCAGAGGTCTGAAGGGGCCCGTACTGTGCCGTAAGGATCCATAGGGCTCCGTAGAGCTTCGTAGGTTCCCTAGAGGCCTCTGGAGTACCGCAGGAGCCAGTAGTGTTCCGTAGGGTCCTCTAGGGTTGAGTAAGTGCCCGCAGGAGTCTGTAGGAATCCGTGGGATTCTGTAAGGTTCTGGAGGGTTCTGCAGGGTTCCGTAGGGGCCCGTAGAGTTCCGTAGTGGCTGGTAAAGTTCCCTAGGGCCCTGTACCGTTCCGTAACTGCCTGCAAGGGTCTTTAGGCTTCCGTAGGGGCTGGTAGGGTTCCATAAAGTTCCGTGGGTTCCTGCAGAGTTCTGCAAGTGCCCGCAAGGGTCTGTAGGGGCCCACAGTGTTTCTGCCAGGTTCCGTAGAGTTCCGTAGGGGCCATATTTTTCTGTAGTGGCTGGTAGTATTCTGTAGGGGTCTGTAGGTTTCCGTAGGCACCTACAGTGTTCTGTAGGAGCCCATAGGGTTTTAGTGAGGTTCCGTTGTGTTGCTAAGGGTCTTGTAGAGTGCTGTCGGGTCCTGGAGTATTCTGTAGGGTTCCAGAGGGGCTCGTAGGGTTCCGTCGAAATCTGTAGGGTTCCCTAGGGGCCCATAGAGTCCCGTAGATTGCCGTTGGGACCTGTAGGGTTGTGTAAGTGCTCGCAGGGGTTGGTAGGAGCTTGTAGGGTTCCATAAGTTTCCAGAGGGTTGTGTAGGATTCCGTAGGGGCCTGTGGTGTTCCCTAGGGGCCTGTAGAGTCTCGTACGGTTCCGTAGGGGCCTGTGGTGTTCCCTAGGGGCCTGTAGAGTCTCGTACAGTTCCGTAGGGTCCTGTAGGTTTCCATAAGTGCCCGCAGAGGTCTGAATGGGCCCGTACTGTTCCGTAAGGATCCATAGGGCTCCGTAGAGCTTCGTAGTTTCCCTAGAGGCCTGTGGAGTACCGCAGGAGCCAGTAGTGTTCTGTAGGGGCCCGTAGGGTTCCTTCCATAGGGGCTGGCAGTGTTCCGTAGGGGCCTGTAGGGTTGAGTAAGTGCCCGCAGAAGTCTGTGGGATTCTGTAAGGTTCCGGAGGGTTCTGCAGGGTTCCGTAGGGGCCCGTAGAGTTCCGTAGTGGCTGGTAAAGTTCCCTAGGGCCCTGTACCGTTCCGTAACTGCCTGCAAGGGTCTTTAGGCTTCCGTAGGGGCTGGTAGGGTTCCATAAAGTTCCGTGGGTTCCTGCAGAGTTCTGCAAGTGCCCGCAAGGGCCTGTAGGGGCCCACAGTGTTTCTGCCAGGTTCCGTAGAGTTCCGTAGGGGCCATATTTTTCTGTAGTGGCTGGTAGTATTCTGTAGGGGTCTGTAGGGTTCCGTAGGCGCCTACAGTGTTCTGTAGGAGCCCATAGGGTTTTAGTGAGGTTCCGTTGTGTTGCTAAGGGTCTTGTAGAGTGCTGTCGGGTCCTGGAGTATTCTGTAGGGTTCCAGAGGGGCTCGTAGGGTTCCATCGAAATCTATAGGGTTCCCTAGGGGCCCATAGAGTCCCGTAGATTTCCGTAGGGACCTGTAGGGTTGTGTAATTGCTCGCAGAAGTCTGTAGGAGTCTGTGGGATTCTGTAAGGTTCTGGAGGGTTCTGCAGGGTTCCGTAGGGGCCCGTAGAGTTCCGTAGTGGCTGGTAAAGTTCCGTAGGGCCCTGTGGGGTTCTGTATGGACCTGTAGGGTTCCGTAGGGGCCTGCAGGGTTCCGTAAGTGCCCGCAGGTGTCTGTAGGGTTCCGTAGGGGTCTCTAGGGTTCCGTAGGCACCTACAGTGTTCTGTAGGAGCCCATAGGGTTTTAGTGAGGTTCCGTTGTGTTGCTAAGGGTCTTGTAGAGTGCTGTCGGGTCCTGGAGTATTCTGTAGGGTTCCAGAGGGGCTCGTAGGGTTCCATCGAAATCTATAGGGTTCCCTAGGGGCCCATAGAGTCCCGTAGATTTCTGTAGGGACCTGTAGGGTTGTGTAAGTGCCCGCAGAAGTCTGTAGGAGTCTGTGGGATTCTGTAAGGTTCTGGAGGGTTCTGCAGGGTTCCGTAGGGGCCCGTAGAGTTCCGTAGTGGCTGGTAAAGTTCCGTAGGGCCCTGTGGGGTTCTGTATGGACCTGTAGGGTTCCGTAGGGGCCTGCAGGGTTCCGTAAGTGCCCGCAGGTGTCTGTAGGGTTCCGTAGGGGTCTGTAGGGTTCCGTAGGCACCTGCAGTGTTCTGTAGGAGCCCATAGGGTTTTAGTGAGGTTCCGTTGTGTTGCTAAGGGTCTTGTAGAGTGCTGTCGGGTCCTGGAGTATTCTGTAGGGTTCCAGAGGGGCTCGTAGGGTTCCGTCGAAATCTGAAGGGTTCCCTAGGGGCCCGTAGAGTCCCGTAGATTTCCGTAGGGGCCTGTAGGGTTATGAAAGTGCCCGCAGGGGTTGGTAGGAGCTTGTAGGGTGCCATATGTTTCCGGAGGGTTGTGTAGGGTTCCGTAGGGGCCTGTGGTGTTCCCTAGGGGCCTGTAGAGTCTCGTACAGTTCCGTAGGGTCCTGTAGGTTTCCATAAGCGCCCGCAGAGGTCTGAATGGGCCCGTACTGTTCCGTAAGGATCCATAGGGCTCCGTAGAGCTTCGTAGGTTCCCTAGAGGCCTCTGGAGTACCGCAGGAGCCAGTAGTGTTCTGTAGGGGCCCGTAGGGTTCCTTCCATAGGAGCTGGCAGTGTTCCGTAGGGTCCTCTAGGGTTGAGTAAGTGCCCGCAGGAGTCTGTAGGAATCCGTGGGATTCTGTAAGGTTCTGCAGGGTTCTGTAGGGGCCCGTAGAGTTCCGTAGTGGCTGGTAAAGTTCCCTAGGGCCCTGTACCGTTCCGTAACTGCCTGCAAGGGTCTTTAGGCTTCCGTAGGGGCTGGTAGGGTTCCATAAAGTTCCGTGGGTTCCTGCAGAGTTCTGCAAGTGCCCGCAAGGGCCTGTAGGGGCCCACAGTGTTTCTGCCAGGTTCCGTAGAGTTCCGTAGGGGCCATATTTTTCTGTAGTGGCTGGTAGTATTCTGTAGGGGTCTGTAGGGTTCCGTAGGCACCTACAGTGTTCTGTAGGAGCCCATAGGGTTTTAGTGAGGTTCCGTTGTGTTGCTAAGGGTCTTGTAGAGTGCTGTCGGGTCCTGGAGTATTCTGTAGGGTTCCAGAGGGGCTCGGAGGGTTCCGTCGAAATCTGAAGGGTTCCCTAGGGGCCCGTAGAGTCCCGTGGATTTCCGTAGGGACCTGTAGGGTTGTGTAAGTGCTCGCAGGGGTTGGTAGGAGCTTGTAGGGTGCCATATGTTTCCGGAGGGTTGTGTAGGGTTCCGTAGGGGCCTGTGGTGTTCCCTAGGGGCCTGTAGAGTCTCGTACAGTTTCGGTAGGGTCCTGTAGGTTTCCATAAGCGCCCGCAGAGGTCTGAAGGGGCCCGTACTGTTCCGTAAGGATCCATAGGGTTCCGTAGAGCTTCGTAGGTTCCCTAGAGGCCTGTGGAGTACCGTAGGAGCCAGTAGTGTTCCGTAGGGTCCTCTAGGGTTGAGTAAGTGCCCGCAGGAGTCTGTAGGAATCCGTGGGATTCTGTAAGGTTCTGCAGGGCTCTGCAGGGTTCCGTAGGGGCCCGTAGAGTTCCATAGTGGCTGGTAAAGTTCCCTAGGGCCCTGTACCGTTCTGTAACTGCCTGCAAGGGTCTTTAGGCTTCCGTAGGGGCTGGTAGGGTTCCATAAAGTTCCGTGGGGCACTGTGGGGTTCTGTATGGACCTGTAGGGTTCCTTAGGGGCCTGCAGTGTTCTGTAAGTGCCCGCAGGTGTCTGTAGGGTTCCGTAGGGGTCTGTAGGTTTCCGTAGGCACCTGCAGTGTTCTGTAGGAGCCCATAGGGTTTTAGTGAGGTTCCGTTGTGTTGCTAAGGGTCTTGTAGAGTGCTGTCGGGTCCTGGAGTATTCTGTAGGGTTCCAGAGGGGCTGGTAGGGTTCCGTCGAAATCTGAAGGGTTCCCTAGGGGCCCATAGAGTCCCGTAGATTGCCGTAGGGACCTGTAGGGTTGTGTAAGTGCTCGCAGGGGTTGGTAGGAGCTTGTAGGGTTCCATAAGTTTCCAGAGGGTTGTGTAGGGTTCCGTAGGGGCCTGTGGTGTTCCCTAGGGGCCTGTAGAGTCTCGTACGGTTCCGTAGGGGCCTGTGGTGTTCCCTAGGGGCTGTAGAGTCTCGTACAGTTCCGTAGGGTCCTGTAGGTTTCCATAAGCGCCCGCAGAGGTCTGAAGGGGCCCGTACTGTTCCGTAAGGATCCATAGGGCTCCGTAGAGCTTCGTAGGTTCCCTAGAGGCCTCTGGAGTACCGCAGGAGCCAGTAGTGTTCTGTAGGGGCCCGTAGGGTTCCTTCCATAGGAGCTGGCAGTGTTCCGTAGGGTCCTCTAGGGTTGAGTAAGTGCCCGCAGGAGTCTGTAGGAATCCGTGGGATTCTGTAAGGTTCTGCAGGGTTCCGTAGGGGCCCGTAGAGTTCCGTAGTGGCTGGTAAAGTTCCGTAGGGCCCTGTGGGGTTCTGTATGGACCTGTAGGGTTCCGTAGGGGCCTGCAGGGTTCCGTAAGTGCCCGCAGGTGTCTGTAGGGTTCCGTAGGGGTCTCTAGGGTTCCGTAGGCACCTGCAGTGTTCTGTAGGAGCCCATAGGGTTTTAGTGAGGTTCCGTTGTTTTGCTAAGGGTCTTGTAGAGTGCTGTCGGGTCCTGGAGTATTCTGTAGGGTTCCAGAGGGCCTCATAGGGTTCCTTCGAAATCTATAGGGTTCCCTAGGGGCCCATAGAGTCCCGTAGATTTCCGTAGGGACCTGTAGGGTTGTGTAAGTGCTCGCAGGGGTTGGTAGGAGCTTGTAGGGTTCCATAAGTTTCCAGAGGGTTGTGTAGGGTTCCGTAGGGGCCTGTGGTGTTCCCTAAGGGCCTGTAGAGTCTCGTACGGTTCCGTAGGGGCCTGTGGTGTTCCCTAGGGGCCTGTAGAGTCTCGTACAGTTCCGTAGGGTCCTGTAGGTTTCCATAAGCGCCCGCAGAGGTCTGAAGGAGCCCGTACTGTTCCGTAAGGATCCATAGGGCTCCGTAGAGCTTCGTAGGTTCCCTAGAGGCCTGTGGAGTACCGCAGGAGCCAGTAGTGTTCTCTAGGGGCCCGTAGGGTTCCTTCCAGAGGAGCTGGCAGTGTTCCGTAGGGTCCTCTAGGGTTGAGTAAGTGCCCGCAGGAGTCTGTAGGAATCCGTGGGATTCTGTAAGGTTCTGCAGGGTTCCGTAGGGGCCCGTAGAGTTCCGTAGTGGCTGGTAAAGTTCCCTAGGGCCCTGTACCGTTCCGTAACTGCCTGCAAGGGTCTTTAGGCTTCCGTAGGGGCTGGTAGGGTTCCATAAAGTTCTGTGGGTTCCTGTAGAGTTCTGCAAGTGCCCGCTAGGGCCTGTAGGGGCGCACAGTGTTTCTGCCAGGTTCCGTAGAGTTCCGTAGGGGCCATATTTTTCTGTAGTGGCTGGTAGTATTCTGTAGGGGTCTGTAGGGTTCCGTAGGCACCTACAGTGTTCTGTAGGAGCCCATAGGGTTTTAGTGAGGTTCCGTTGTGTTGCTAAGAGTCTTGTAGAGTGCTGTCGGGTCCTGGAGTATTCTGTAGGGTTCCAGAGGGGCTCGTAGGGTTCCATCGAAATCTATAGGGTTCCCTAGGGGCCCATAGAGTCCCGTAGATTTCCGTAGGGACCTGTAGGGTTGTGTAAGTGCCCGCAGGAGTCTGTAGGAGTCTGTGGGATTCTGTAAGGTTCTGCAGGGTTCTGCAGGGTTCCGTAGGGGCCCGTAGAGTTCCGTAGTGGCTGGTAAAGTTCCCTAGGGCCCTGTGGGGTTCTGTATGGACCTGTAGGGTTCCGTAGGGGCCTGCAGGGTTCCGTAAGTGCCCGCAGGTGTCTGTAGGGTTTGGTAGGGGTCTCTAGGGTTCCGTAGGCACCTGCAGTGTTCTGTAGGAGCCCATAGGGTTTTAGTGAGGTTCCGTTGTGTTGCTAAGGGTCTTGTAGAGTGCTGTCGGGTCCTGAAGTATTCTGTAGGGTTCCAGAGGGCCTCATAGGGTTCCATCGAAATCTATAGGGTTCCCTAGGGGCCCTTGGAGTCCCATAGATTGCCGTAGGGACCTGTAGGGTTGTGTAAGTGCCCGCAGAAGTCTGTAGGAGTCTGTGGGATTCTGTAAGGTTCCGGAGGGTTCTGCAGGGTTCCGTAGGGGCCCGTAGAGTTCCGTAGTGGCTGGTAAAGTTCCCTAGGGCCCTGTACCGTTCCGTAACTGCCTGCAAGGGTCTTTAGGCTTCCGTAGGGGCTGGTAGGGTTCCATAAAGTTCCGTGGGGCACTGTGGGGTTCTGTATGGACCTGTAGGGTTCCGTAGGGGCCTGCAGTGTTCTGTAAGTGCCCGCAGGTGTCTGTAGGGTTCCGTAGGGGTCTGTAGGTTTCCGTAGGCACCTGCAGTGTTCTGTAGGAGCCCATAGGGTTTTAGTGAGGTTCCGTTGTGTTGCTAAGGGTCTTGTAGAGTGCTGTCGGGTCCTGGAGTATTCTGTAGGGTTCCAGAGGGGCTGGTAGGGTTCCGTCGAAATCTGAAGGGTTCCCTAGGGGCCCATAGAGTCCCGTAGATTGCCGTAGGGACCTGTAGGGTTGTGTAAGTGCTCGCAGGGGTTGGTAGGAACTTGTAGGGTTCCATAAGTTTTCAGAGGGTTGTGTAGGGTTCCGTAGGGGCCTGTGGTGTTCCTAGGGGCCTGTAGAGTCTCGTACAGTTCCGTAGGGTCCTGTAGGTTTCCATAAGCGCCCGCAGAGGTCTGAATGGGCTCGTACTGTTCCGTAAGGATCCATAGGGCTCCGTAGAGCTTCGTAGGTTCCCTAGAGGCCTGTGGAGTACCGCAGGAGCCAGTAGTGTTCTGTAGGCACCCGTAGGGTTCCTTCCATAGGAGCTGGCAGTGTTCCGTAGGGTCCTCTAGGGTTGAGTAAGTGCCCGCAGGAGTCTGTAGGAATCCGTGGGATTCTGTAAGGTTCTGCAGGGTTCCGTAGGGGCCCGTAGAGTTCCATAGTGGCTGGTAAAGTTCCCTAGGGCCCTGTACCGTTCCGTAACTGCCTGCAAGGGTCTTTAGGCTTCCGTAGGGGCTGGTAGGGTTCCATAAAGTTCCGTGGGTTCCTGCAGAGTTCTGCAAGTGCCCTCAAGGGCCTGTAGGGGCCCCACAGTGTTTCTGCCAGGTTCCGTAGAGTTCCGTAGGGGCCATATTTTTCTGTAGTGGCTGGTAGTATTCTGTAGGGGTCTGTAGGGTTCCGTAGGCACCTGCAGTGTTCTGTAGGAGCCCATAGGGTTTTAGTGAGGTTCCGTTGTGTTGCTAAGGGTCTTGTAGAGTGCTGTCGGGTCCTGGAGTATTCTGTAGGGTTCCAGAGGGGCTGGTAGGGTTCCGTCGAAATCTGAAGGGTTCCCTAGGGGCCCATAGAGTCCCGTAGATTGCCGTAGGGACCTGTAGGGTTGTGTAAGTGCTCGCAGGGGTTGGTAGGAGCTTGTAGGGTTCCATAAGTTTCCAGAGGGTTGTGTAGGGTTCCGTAGGGGCCTGTGGTGTTCCCTAGGGGCCTGTAGAGTCTCGTACGGTTCCGTAGGGGCCTGTGGTGTTCCCTAGGGGCCTGTAGAGTCTCGTACAGTTCCGTAGGGTCCTGTAGGTTTCCATAAGCGCCCGCAGAGGTCTGAATGGGCCCGTACTGTTCTGTAAGGATCCATAGGGCTCCGTAGAGCTTCGTAGGTTCCCTAGAGGCCTGTGGAGTACCGCAGGAGCCAGTAGTGTTCTCTAGGGGCCCGTAGGGTTCCTTCCATAGGAGCTGGCAGTGTTCCGTAGGGTCCTCTAGGGTTGAGTAAGTGCCCGCAGGAGTCTGTAGGAATCCGTGGGATTCTGTAAGGTTCTGCAGGGTTCCGTAGGGGCCCGTAGAGTTCCGTAGTGGCTGGTAAAGTTCCCTAGGGCCCTGTACCGTTCCGTAACTGCCTGCAAGGGTCTTTAGGCTTCCGTAGGGGCTGGTAGGGTTCCATAAAGTTCTGTGGGTTCCTGTATAGTTCTGCAAGTGCCCGCTAGGGCCTGTAGGGGCCCACAGTGTTTCTGCCAGGTTCCGTAGAGTTCCGTAGGGGCCATATTTTTCTGTAGTGGCTGGTAGTATTCTGTAGGGGTCTGTAGGTTTCTGTAGGCACCTACAGTGTTCTGTAGGAGCCCATAGGGTTTTAGTGAGGTTCCGTTGTGTTGCTAAGGGTCTTGTAGAGTGCTGTCGGGTCCTGGAGTATTCTTTAGGGTTCCAGAGGGGCTCGTAGGGTTCCATCGAAATCTATAGGGTTCCCTAGGGGCCCATAGAGTCCCGTAGATTTCCGTATGACCTGTAGGGTTGTGTAAGTGCCCGCAGGAGTCTGTAGGAGTCTGTGGGATTCTGTAAGGTTCTGCAGGGTTCTGCAGGGTTCCGTAGGGGCCCGTAGAGTTCCGTAGTGGCTGGTAAAGTTCCCTAGGGCCCTGTGGGGTTCTGTATGGACCTGTAGGGTTCCGTAGGGGCCTGCAGGGTTCCGTAAGTGCCCGCAGGTGTCTGTAGGGTTCCGTAGGGGTCTGTAGGGTTCCGTAGGCACCTGCAGTGTTCTGTAGGAGCCCATAGGGTTTTAGTGAGGTTCCGTTGTGTTGCTAAGGGTCTTGTAGAGTGCTGTCGGGTCCTGGAGTATTCTGTAGGGTTCCAGAGGGCCTCATAGGGTTCCATCGAAATCTATAGGGTTCCCTAGGGGCCCTTGGAGTCCCATAGATTGCCGTAGGGACCTGTAGGGTTGTGTAAGTGCCCGCAGAAGTCTGTAGGAGTCTGTGGGATTCTGTAAGGTTCCGGAGGGTTCTGCAGGGTTCCGTAGGGGCCCGTAGAGTTCCGTAGTGGCTGGTAAAGTTCCCTAGGGCCCTGTACCGTTCCGTAACTGCCTGCAAGGGTCTTTAGGCTTCCGTAGGGGCTGGTAGGGTTCCATAAAGTTCCGTGGGGCACTGTGGGGTTCTGTATGGACCTGTAGGGTTCCGTAGGGGCCTGCAGTGTTCTGTAAGTGCCCGCAGGTGTCTGTAGGGTTCCGTAGGGGTCTGTAGGTTTCCGTAGGCACCTGCAGTGTTCTGTAGGAGCCCATAGGGTTTTAGTGAGGTTCCGTTGTGTTGCTAAGGGTCTTGTAGAGTGCTGTCGGGTCCTGGAGTATTCTGTAGGGTTCCAGAGGGGCTGGTAGGGTTCCGTCGAAATCTGAAGGGTTCCCTAGGGGCCCATAGAGTCCCGTAGATTGCCGTAGGGACCTGTAGGGTTGTGTAAGTGCTCGCAGGGGTTGGTAGGAGCTTGTAGGGTTCCATAAGTTTTCAGAGGGTTGTGTAGGGTTCCGTAGGGGCCTGTGGTGTTCCCTAGGGGCCTGTAGAGTCTCGTACAGTTCCGTAGGGTCCTGTAGGTTTCCATAAGCGCCCGCAGAGGTCTGAATGGGCTCGTACTGTTCCGTAAGGATCCATAGGGCTCCGTAGAGCTTCGTAGGTTCCCTAGAGGCCTGTGGAGTACCGCAGGAGCCAGTAGTGTTCTGTAGGGGCCCGTAGGGTTCCTTCCATAGGAGCTGGCAGTGTTCCGTAGGGTCCTCTAGGGTTGAGTAAGTGCCCGCAGGAGTCTGTAGGAATCCGTGGGATTCTGTAAGGTTCTGCAGGGTTCCGTAGGGGCCCGTAGAGTTCCATAGTGGCTGGTAAAGTTCCCTAGGGCCCTGTACCGTTCCGTAACTGCCTGCAAGGGTCTTTAGGCTTCCGTAGGGGCTGGTAGGGTTCCATAAAGTTCCGTGGGTTCCTGCAGAGTTCTGCAAGTGCCCTCAAGGGCCTGTAGGGGCCCCACAGTGTTTCTGCCAGGTTCCGTAGAGTTCCGTAGGGGCCATATTTTTCTGTAGTGGCTGGTAGTATTCTGTAGGGGTCTGTAGGGTTCCGTAGGCACCTGCAGTGTTCTGTAGGAGCCCATAGGGTTTTAGTGAGGTTCCGTTGTGTTGCTAAGGGTCTTGTAGAGTGCTGTCGGGTCCTGGAGTATTCTGTAGGGTTCCAGAGGGGCTGGTAGGGTTCCGTCGAAATCTGAAGGGTTCCCTAGGGGCCCATAGAGTCCCGTAGATTGCCGTAGGGACCTGTAGGGTTGTGTAAGTGCTCGCAGGGGTTGGTAGGAGCTTGTAGGGTTCCATAAGTTTCCAGAGGGTTGTGTAGGGTTCCGTAGGGGCCTGTGGTGTTCCCTAGGGGCCTGTAGAGTCTCGTACGGTTCCGTAGGGGCCTGTGGTGTTCCCTAGGGGCCTGTAGAGTCTCGTACAGTTCCGTAGGGTCCTGTAGGTTTCCATAAGCGCCAGCAGAGGTCTGAATGGGCCCGTACTGTTCTGTAAGGATCCATAGGGCTCCGTAGAGCTTCGTAGGTTCCCTAGAGGCCTGTGGAGTACCGCAGGAGCCAGTAGTGTTCTCTAGGGGCCCGTAGGGTTCCTTCCATAGGAGCTGGCAGTGTTCCGTAGGGTCCTCTAGGGTTGAGTAAGTGCCCGCAGGAGTCTGTAGGAATCCGTGGGATTCTGTAAGGTTCTGCAGGGTTCCGTAGGGGCCCGTAGAGTTCCGTAGTGGCTGGTAAAGTTCCCTAGGGCCCTGTACCGTTCCGTAACTGCCTGCAAGGGTCTTTAGGCTTCCGTAGGGGCTGGTAGGGTTCCATAAAGTTCTGTGGGTTCCTGTATAGTTCTGCAAGTGCCCGCTAGGGCCTGTAGGGGCCCACAGTGTTTCTGCCAGGTTCCGTAGAGTTCCGTAGGGGCCATATTTTTCTGTAGTGGCTGGTAGTATTCTGTAGGGGTCTGTAGGTTTCTGTAGGCACCTACAGTGTTCTGTAGGAGCCCATAGGGTTTTAGTGAGGTTCCGTTGTGTTGCTAAGGGTCTTGTAGAGTGCTGTCGGGTCCTGGAGTATTCTTTAGGGTTCCAGAGGGGCTCGTAGGGTTCCATCGAAATCTATAGGGTTCCCTAGGGGCCCATAGAGTCCCGTAGATTTCCGTATGACCTGTAGGGTTGTGTAAGTGCCCGCAGGAGTCTGTAGGAGTCTGTGGGATTCTGTAAGGTTCTGCAGGGTTCTGCAGGGTTCCGTAGGGGCCCGTAGAGTTCCGTAGTGGCTGGTAAAGTTCCCTAGGGCCCTGTGGGGTTCTGTATGGACCTGTAGGGTTCCGTAGGGGCCTGCAGGGTTCCGTAAGTGCCCGCAGGTGTCTGTAGGGTTCCGTAGGGGTCTGTAGGGTTCCGTAGGCACCTGCAGTGTTCTGTAGGAGCCCATAGGGTTTTAGTGAGGTTCCGTTGTGTTGCTAAGGGTCTTGTAGAGTGCTGTCGGGTCCTGGAGTATTCTGTAGGGTTCCAGAGGGCCTCATAGGGTTCCATCGAAATCTATAGGGTTCCCTAGGGGCCCTTGGAGTCCCATAGATTGCCGTAGGGACCTGTAGGGTTGTGTAAGTGCCCGCAGAAGTCTGTAGGAGTCTGTGGGATTCTGTAAGGTTCCGGAGGGTTCTGCAGGGTTCCGTAGGGGCCCGTAGAGTTCCGTAGTGGCTGGTAAAGTTCCCTAGGGCCCTGTACCGTTCCGTAACTGCCTGCAAGGGTCTTTAGGCTTCCGTAGGGGCTGGTAGGGTTCCATAAAGTTCCGTGGGGCACTGTGGGGTTCTGTATGGACCTGTAGGGTTCCGTAGGGGCCTGCAGTGTTCTGTAAGTGCCCGCAGGTGTCTGTAGGGTTCCGTAGGGGTCTGTAGGTTTCCGTAGGCACCTGCAGTGTTCTGTAGGAGCCCATAGGGTTTTAGTGAGGTTCCGTTGTGTTGCTAAGGGTCTTGTAGAGTGCTGTCGGGTCCTGGAGTATTCTGTAGGGTTCCAGAGGGGCTGGTAGGGTTCCGTCGAAATCTGAAGGGTTCCCTAGGGGCCCATAGAGTCCCGTAGATTGCCGTAGGGACCTGTAGGGTTGTGTAAGTGCTCGCAGGGGTTGGTAGGAGCTTGTAGGGTTCCATAAGTTTTCAGAGGGTTGTGTAGGGTTCCGTAGGGGCCTGTGGTGTTCCCTAGGGGCCTGTAGAGTCTCGTACAGTTCCGTAGGGTCCTGTAGGTTTCCATAAGCGCCCGCAGAGGTCTGAATGGGCTCGTACTGTTCCGTAAGGATCCATAGGGCTCCGTAGAGCTTCGTAGGTTCCCTAGAGGCCTCTGGAGTACCGCAGGAGCCAGTAGTGTTCTGTAGGGGCCCGTAGGGTTCCTTCCATAGGAGCTGGCAGTGTTCCGTAGGGTCCTCTAGGGTTGAGTAAGTGCCCGCAGGAGTCTGTAGGAATCCGTGGGATTCTGTAAGGTTCTGCAGGGTTCCGTAGGGGCCCGTAGAGTTCCATAGTGGCTGGTAAAGTTCCCTAGGGCCCTGTACCGTTCCGTAACTGCCTGCAAGGGTCTTTAGGCTTCCGTAGGGGCTGGTAGGGTTCCATAAAGTTCCGTGGGTTCCTGCAGAGTTCTGCAAGTGCCCTCAAGGGCCTGTAGGGGCCCCACAGTGTTTCTGCCAGGTTCCGTAGAGTTCCGTAGGGGCCATATTTTTCTGTAGTGGCTGGTAGTATTCTGTAGGGGTCTGTAGGGTTCCGTAGGCACCTGCAGTGTTCTGTAGGAGCCCATAGGGTTTTAGTGAGGTTCCGTTGTGTTGCTAAGGGTCTTGTAGAGTGCTGTCGGGTCCTGGAGTATTCTGTAGGGTTCCAGAGGGGCTGGTAGGGTTCCGTCGAAATCTGAAGGGTTCCCTAGGGGCCCATAGAGTCCCGTAGATTGCCGTAGGGACCTGTAGGGTTGTGTAAGTGCTCGCAGGGGTTGGTAGGAGCTTGTAGGGTTCCATAAGTTTCCAGAGGGTTGTGTAGGGTTCCGTAGGGGCCTGTGGTGTTCCCTAGGGGCCTGTAGAGTCTCGTACGGTTCCGTAGGGGCCTGTGGTGTTCCCTAGGGGCCTGTAGAGTCTCGTACAGTTCCGTAGGGTCCTGTAGGTTTCCATAAGCGCCCGCAGAGGTCTGAATGGGCCCGTACTGTTCTGTAAGGATCCATAGGGCTCCGTAGAGCTTCGTAGGTTCCCTAGAGGCCTGTGGAGTACCGCAGGAGCCAGTAGTGTTCTCTAGGGGCCCGTAGGGTTCCTTCCAGAGGAGCTGGCAGTGTTCCGTAGGGTCCTCTAGGGTTGAGTAAGTGCCCGCAGGAGTCTGTAGGAATCCGTGGGATTCTGTAAGGTTCTGCAGGGTTCCGTAGGGGCCCGTAGAGTTCCGTAGTGGCTGGTAAAGTTCCCTAGGGCCCTGTACCGTTCCGTAACTGCCTGCAAGGGTCTTTAGGCTTCCGTAGGGGCTGGCAGGGTTCCATAAAGTTCTGTGGGTTCCTGTAGAGTTCTGCAAGTGCCCGCTAGGGCCTGTAGGGGCCCACAGTGTTTCTGCCAGGTTCCGTAGAGTTCCGTAGGGGCCATATTTTTCTGTAGTGGCTGGTAGTATTCTGTAGGGGTCTGTAGGTTTCTGTAGGCACCTACAGTGTTCTGTAGGAGCCCATAGGGTTTTAGTGAGGTTCCGTTGTGTTGCTAAGGGTCTTGTAGAGTGCTGTCGGGTCCTGGAGTATTCTTTAGGGTTCCAGAGGGGCTCGTAGGGTTCCATCGAAATCTATAGGGTTCCCTAGGGGCCCATAGAGTCCCGTAGATTTCCGTAGGGACCTGTAGGGTTGTGTAAGTGCCCGCAGAAGTCTGTAGGAGTCTGTGGGATTCTGTAAGGTTCCGGAGGGTTCTGCAGGGTTCCGTAGGGGCCCGTAGAGTTCCGTAGTGGCTGGTAAAGTTCCATAGGGCCCTGTGGGGTTCTGTATGGACCTGTAGGGTTCCGTAGGGGCCTGCAGGGTTCCGTAAGTGCCCGCAGGTGTCTGTAGGGTTCCGTAGGGGTCTCTAGGGTTCTGTAGGCACCTGCAGTGTTCTGTAGGAGCCCATAGGGTTTTAGTGAGGTTCCGTTGTGTTGCTAAGGGTCTTGTAGAGTGCTGTCGGGTCCTGGAGTATTCTGTAGGGTTCCAGAGGGGCTGGTAGGGTTCCGTCGAAATCTGAAGGGTTCCCTAGGGGCCCGTAGAGTCCCGTAGATTTCCGTAGGGGCCTGTAGGGTTATGAAAGTGCCCGCTGGGGTTGGTAGGAGCTTGTAGGGTGCCATATGTTTCCGGAGGGTTGTGTAGGGTTCCGTAGGGGCCTGTGGTGTTCCCTAGGGGCCTGTAGAGTCTCGTACAGTTCCGTAGGGTCCTGTAGGTTTCCATAAGCGCCCGCAGAGGTCTGAATGGGCTCGTACTGTTCCGTAAGGATCCATAGGGCTCCGTAGAGCTTCGTAGGTTCCCTAGAGGCCTCTGGAGTACCGCAGGAGCCAGTAGTGTTCTGTAGGCACCCGTAGGGTTCCTTCCATAGGAGCTGGCAGTGTTCCGTAGGGTCCTCTAGGGTTGAGTAAGTGCCCGCAGGAGTCTGTAGGAATCCGTGGGATTCTGTAAGGTTCTGCAGGGTTCCGTAGGGGCCCGTAGAGTTCCATAGTGGCTGGTAAAGTTCCCTAGGGCCCTGTACCGTTCCGTAACTGCCTGCAAGGGTCTTTAGGCTTCCGTAGGGGCTGGTAGGGTTCCATAAAGTTCCGTGGGTTCCTGCAGAGTTCTGCAAGTGCCCGCAAGGGCCTGTAGGGGCCCCACAGTGTTTCTGCCAGGTTCCGTAGAGTTCCGTAGGGGCCATATTTTTCTGTAGTGGCTGGTAGTATTCTGTAGGGGTCTGTAGGGTTCCGTAGGCACCTGCAGTGTTCTGTAGGAGCCCATAGGGTTTTAGTGAGGTTCCGTTGTGTTGCTAAGGGTCTTGTAGAGTGCTGTCGGGTCCTGGAGTATTCTGTAGGGTTCCAGAGGGGCTGGTAGCGTTCTGTCGAAATCTGAAGGGTTCCCTAGGGGCCCATAGAGTCCCGTAGATTGCCGTAGGGACCTGTAGGGTTGTGTAAGTGCCCGCAGGAGTCTGTAGGAGTCTGTGGGATTCTGTAAGGTTCTGCAGGGTTCTGCAGGGTTCCGTAGGGGCCCGTAGAGTTCCGTAGTGGCTGGTAAAGTTCCATAGGGCCCTGTGGGGTTCTGTATGGACCTGTAGGGTTCCGTAGGGGCCTGCAGTGTTCCGTAAGTGCCCGCAGGTGTCTGTAGGGTTCCGTAGGGGTCTGTAGGGTTCCGTAGGCACCTGCAGTGTTCTGTAGGAGCCCATAGGGTTTTAGTGAGGTTCCGTTGTGTTGCTAAGGGTCTTGTAGAGTGCTGTCGGGTCCTGGAGTATTCTGTAGGGTTCCAGAGGGGCTGGTAGGGTTCCGTCGAAATCTGAAGGGTTCCCTAGGGGCCCATAGAGTCCCGTAGATTGCCGTAGGGACCTGTAGGGTTGTGTAAGTGCTCGCAGGGGTTGGTAGGAGCTTGTAGGGTTCCATAAGTTTCCAGAGGGTTGTGTAGGGTTCCGTCGGGGCCTGTGGTGTTCCCTAGGGGCCTGTAGAGTCTCGTACGGTTCCGTAGGGGCCTGTGGTGTTCCCTAGGGGCCTGTAGAGTCTCGTACAGTTCCGTAGGGTCCTGTAGGTTTCCATAAGCGCCCGCAGAGGTCTGAATGGGCTCGTACTGTTCCGTAAGGATCCATAGGGCTCCGTAGAGCTTCGTAGGTTCCCTAGAGGCCTGTGGAGTACCGCAGGAGCCAGTAGTGTTCTGTAGGGGCCCGTAGGGTTCCTTCCATAGGAGCTGGCAGTGTTCCGTAGGGTCCTCTAGGGTTGAGTAAGTGCCCGCAGGAGTCTGTAGGAATCCGTGGGATTCTGTAAGGTTCTGCAGGGTTCCGTAGGGGCCCGTAGAGTTCCATAGTGGCTGGTAAAGTTCCCTAGGGCCCTGTACCGTTCCGTAACTGCCTGCAAGGGTCTTTAGGCTTCCGTAGGGGCTGGTAGGGTTCCATAAAGTTCCGTGGGTTCCTGCAGAGTTCTGCAAGTGCCCGCAAGGGCCTGTAGGGGCCCACAGTGTTTCTGCCAGGTTCCATAGAGTTCCGTAGGGGCCATATTTTTCTGTAGTGGCTGGTAGTATTCTGTAGGGGTCTGTAGGGTTCCGTAGGCACCTGCAGTGTTCTGTAGGAGCCCATAGGGTTTTAGTGAGGTTCCGTTGTGTTGCTAAGGGTCTTGTAGAGTGCTGTCGGGTCCTGGAGTATTCTGTAGGGTTCCAGAGGGGCTGGTAAATTTCTGTCGAAATCTGAAGGGTTCCCTAGGGGCCCGTAGAGTCCCATAGATTTCCGTAGGGACCTGTAGGGTTGTGTAAGTGCCCGCAGGGGTTGGTAGGAGCTTGTAGGGTGCCATATGTTTCCGGAGGGTTGTGTAGGGTTCCGTAGGGGCCTGTGGTGTTCCCTAGGGGCCTGTAGAGTCTCGTACGGTTCCGTAGGGGCCTGTGGTGTTCCCTAGGGGCCTGTAGAGTCTCGTACAGTTCCGTAGGGTCCTGTAGGTTTCCATAAGCGCCCGCAGAGGTCTGAATGGGCCCGTACTGTTCCGTAAGGATCCATAGGGCTCCGTAGAGCTTCGTAGGTTCCCTAGAGGCCTGTGGAGTACCGCAGGAGCCAGTAGTGTTCTGTAGGGGCCCGTAGGGTTCCTTCCATAGGAGCTGGCAGTGTTCCGTAGGGTCCTCTAGGGTTGAGTAAGTGCCCGCAGGAGTCTGTAGGAATCCGTGGGATTCTGTAAGGTTCTGCAGGGTTCCGTAGGGGCCCGTAGAGTTCCGTAGTGGCTGGTAAAGTTCCCT
Organism: Numenius arquata; assembly: GCF_964106895.1. Taxonomy (NCBI): domain Eukaryota; kingdom Metazoa; phylum Chordata; class Aves; order Charadriiformes; family Scolopacidae; genus Numenius; species Numenius arquata. The sequence continues at coordinate 124,336 of NW_027415022.1, forward strand.
AGGGCCCTGTGGGGTTCTGTATGGACCTGTAGGGTTCCGTAGGGGCCTGCAGGGTTCCGTAAGTGCCCGCAGGTGTCTGTAGGGTTCCGTAGGGGTCTGTAGGGTTCCGTAGGCACCTGCAGTGTTCTGTAGGAGCCCATAGGGTTTTAGTGAGGTTCCGTTGTGTTGCTAAGGGTCTTGTAGAGTGCTGTCGGGTCCTGGAGTATTCTGTAGGGTTCCAGAGGGGCTCATAGGGTTCCATCGAAATCTATAGGGTTCCCTAGGGGCCCATAGAGTCCCGTAGATTTCCGTAGGGACCTGTAGGGTTGTGTAAGTGCCCGCAGAAATCTGTGGGATTCTGTAAGGTTCCGGACGGTTCTGCAGGGTTCCGTAGGGGCCCGTAGAGTTCCGTAGTGGCTGGTAAAGTTCCATAGGGCCCTGTGGGGTTCTGTATGGACCTGTAGGGTTCCGTAGGGGCCTGCAGGGTTCCGTAAGTGCCCGCAGGTGTCTGTAGGGTTCCGTAGGGGTCTCTAGGGTTCTGTAGGCACCTGCAGTGTTCTGTAGGAGCCCATAGGGTTTTAGTGAGGTTCCGTTGTGTTGCTAAGGGTCTTGTAGAGTGCTGTCGGGTCCTGGAGTATTCTGTAGGGTTCCAGAGGGGCTGGTAGCGTTCCGTCGAAATCTGAAGGGTTCCCTAGGGGCCCGTAGAGTCCCGTAGATTTCCGTAGGGGCCTGTAGGGTTATGAAAGTGCCCGCTGGGGTTGGTAGGAGCTTGTAGGGTGCCATATGTTTCCGGAGGGTTGTGTAGGGTTCCGTAGGGGCCTGTGGTGTTCCCTAGGGGCCTGTAGAGTCTCGTACAGTTCCGTAGGGTCCTGTAGGTTTCCATAAGCACCCGCAGAGGTCTGAATGGGCTCGTACTGTTCCGTAAGGATCCATAGGGCTCCGTAGAGCTTCGTAGGTTCCCTAGAGGCCTGTGGAGTACCGCAGGAGCCAGTAGTGTTCTGTAGGCGCCCGTAGGGTTCCTTCCATAGGAGCTGGCAGTGTTCCGTAGGGTCCTCTAGGGTTGAGTAAGTGCCCGCAGGAGTCTGTAGGAATCCGTGGGATTCTGTAAGGTTCTGCAGGGTTCCGTAGGGGCCCGTAGAGTTCCATAGTGGCTGGTAAAGTTCCCTAGGGCCCTGTACCGTTCCGTAACTGCCTGCAAGGGTCTTTAGGCTTCCGTAGGGGCTGGTAGGGTTCCATAAAGTTCCGTGGGTTCCTGCAGAGTTCTGCAAGTGCCCGCAAGGGCCTGTAGGGGCCCACAGTGTTTCTGCCAGGTTCCGTAGAGTTCCGTAGGGGCCATATTTTTCTGTAGTGGCTGGTAGTATTCTGTAGGGGTCTGTAGGGTTCCGTAGGCACCTACAGTGTTCTGTAGGAGCCCATAGGGTTTTAGTGAGGTTCCGTTGTGTTGCTAAGGGTCTTGTAGAGTGCTGTCGGGTCCTGGAGTATTCTGTAGGGTTCCAGAGGGGCTCGTAGGGTTCCATCGAAATCTGAAGGGTTCCCTAGGGGCCCATAGAGTCCCGTAGATTGCCGTAGGGACCTGTAGGGTTGTGTAAGTGCCCGCAGGAGTCTGTAGGAGTCTGTGGGATTCTGTAAGGTTCTGCAGGGTTCTGCAGGGTTCCGTAGGGGCCCGTAGAGTTCCGTAGTGGCTGGTAAAGTTCCGTAGGGCCCTGTGGGGTTCTGTATGGACCTGTAGGGTTCCGTAGGGGCCTGCAGGGTTCCGTAAGTGCCCGCAGGTGTCTGTAGGGTTCCGTAGGGGTCTCTAGGGTTCCGTAGGCACCTGCAGTGTTCTGTAGGAGCCCATAGGGTTTTAGTGAGGTTCCGTTGTGTTGCTAAGGGTCTTGTAGAGTGCTGTCGGGTCCTGGAGTATTCTGTAGGGTTCCAGAGGGGCTCATAGGGTTCCATCGAAATCTATAGGGTTCCCTAGGGGCCCTTGGAGTCCCATAGATTGCCGTAGGGACCTGTAGGGTTGTGTAAGTGCCCGCAGAAGTCTGTAGGAGTCTGTGGGATTCTGTAAGGTTCCGGAGGGTTCTGCAGGGTTCCGTAGGGGCCCGTAGAGTTCCGTAGTGGCTGGTAAAGTTCCCTAGGGCCCTGTACCGTTCCGTAACTGCCTGCAAGGGTCTTTAGGCTTCCGTAGGGGCTGGTAGGGTTCCATAAAGTTCCGTGGGGCACTGTGGGGTTCTGTATGGACCTGTAGGGTTCCGTAGGGGCCTGCAGTGTTCTGTAAGTGCCCGCAGGTGTCTGTAGGGTTCCGTAGGGGTCTGTAGGTTTCCGTAGGCACCTGCAGTGTTCTGTAGGAGCCCATAGGGTTTTAGTGAGGTTCCGTTGTGTTGCTAAGGGTCTTGTAGAGTGCTGTCGGGTCCTGGAGTATTCTGTAGGGTTCCAGAGGGGCTGGTAGGGTTCCGTCGAAATCTGAAGGGTTCCCTAGGGGCCCATAGAGTCCCGTAGATTTCCGTAGGGACCTGTAGGGTTGTGTAAGTGCTCACAGGGGTTGGTAGGAGCTTGTAGGGTTCCATAAGTTTCCAGAGGGTTGTGTAGGGTTCCGTCGGGGCCTGTGGTGTTCCCTAGGGGCCTGTAGAGTCTCGTACGGTTCCATAGGGGCCTGTGGTGTTCCCTAGGGGCCTGTAGAGTCTCGTACAGTTCCGTAGGGTCCTGTAGGTTTCCATAAGCGCCCGCAGAGGTCTGAATGGGCCCGTACTGTTCCGTAAGGATCCATAGGGCTCCGTAGAGCTTCGTAGGTTCCCTAGAGGCCTGTGGAGTACCGCAGGAGCCAGTAGTGTTCTGTAGGGGCCCGTAGGGTTCCTTCCATAGGAGCTGGCAGTGTTCCGTAGGGTCCTCTAGGGTTGAGTAAGTGCCCGCAGGAGTCTGTAGGAATCCGTGGGATTCTGTAAGGTTCTGCAGGGTTCCGTAGGGGCCCGTAGAGTTCCGTAGTGGCTGGTAAAGTTCCCTAGGGCCCTGTGGGGTTCTGTATGGACCTGTAGGGTTCCGTAGGGGCCTGCAGGGTTCCGTAAGTGCCCGCAGGTGTCTGTAGGGTTCCGTAGGGGTCTCTAGGGTTCCGTAGGCACCTGCAGTGTTCTGTAGGAGCCCATAGGGTTTTAGTGAGGTTCCGTTGTGTTGCTAAGGGTCTTGTAGAGTGCTGTCGGGTCCTGGAGTATTCTGTAGGGTTCCAGAGGGGCTCATAGGGTTCCATCGAAATCTATAGGGTTCCCTAGGGGCCCATAGAGTCCCGTAGATTTCCGTAGGGACCTGTAGGGTTGTGTAAGTGCCCGCAGAAGTCTGTAGGAGTCTGTGGGATTCTGTAAGGTTCCGGAGGGTTCTGCAGGGTTCCGTAGGGGCCCGTAGAGTTCCGTAGTGGCTGGTAAAGTTCCCTAGGGCCCTGTGGGGTTCTGTATGGACCTGTAGGGTTCCGTAGGGGCCTGCAGGGTTCCGTAAGTGCCCGCAGGTGTCTGTAGGGTTCCGTAGGGGTCTCTAGGGTTCTGTAGGCACCTGCAGTGTTCTGTAGGAGCCCATAGGGTTTTAGTGAGGTTCCGTTGTGTTGCTAAGGGTCTTGTAGAGTGCTGTCGGGTCCTGGAGTATTCTGTAGGGTTCCAGAGGGGCTGGTAGGGTTCCGTCGAAATCTGAAGGGTTCCCTAGGGGCCCGTAGAGTCCCGTAGATTTCCGTAGGGGCCTGTAGGGTTATGAAAGTGCCCGCTGGGGTTGGTAGGAGCTTGTAGGGTGCCATATGTTTCCGGAGGGTTGTGTAGGGTTCCGTAGGGGCCTGTGGTGTTCCCTAGGGGCCTGTAGAGTCTCGTACAGTTCCGTAGGGTCCTGTAGGTTTCCATAAGCGCCCGCAGAGGTCTGAATGGGCTCGTACTGTTCCGTAAGGATCCATAGGGCTCCGTAGAGCTTCGTAGTTTCCCTAGAGGCCTGTGGAGTACCGTAGGAGCCAGTAGTGTTCTGTAGGCGCCCGTAGGGTTCCTTCCATAGGAGCTGGCAGTGTTCCGTAGGGTCCTCTAGGGTTGAGTAAGTGCCCGCAGGAGTCTGTAGGAATCCGTGGGATTCTGTAAGGTTCTGCAGGGTTCCGTAGGGGCCCGTAGAGTTCCATAGTGGCTGGTAAAGTTCCCTAGGGCCCTGTACCGTTCCGTAACTGCCTGCAAGGGTCTTTAGGCTTCCGTAGGGGCTGGTAGGGTTCCATAAAGTTCCGTGGGTTCCTGCAGAGTTCTGCAAGTGCCCGCAAGGGCCTGTAGGGGCCCACAGTGTTTCTGCCAGGTTCCGTAGAGTTCCGTAGGGGCCATATTTTTCTGTAGTGGCTGGTAGTATTCTGTAGGGGTCTGTAGGTTTCCGTAGGCACCTACAGTGTTCTGTAGGAGCCCATAGGGTTTTAGTGAGGTTCCGTTGTGTTGCTAAGGGTCTTGTAGAGTGCTGTCGGGTCCTGGAGTATTCTGTAGGGTTCCAGAGGGGCTCGTAGGGTTCCGTCGAAATCTGAAGGGTTCCCTAGGGGCCCGTAGAGTCCCGTAGATTGCCGTAGGGACCTGTAGGGTTGTGTAAGTGCTCGCAGGGGTTGGTAGGAGCTTGTAGGGTTCCATAAGTTTCCAGAGGGTTGTGTAGGGTTCCGTCGGGGCCTGTGGTGTTCCCTAGGGGCCTGTAGAGTCTCGTACGGTTCCGTAGGGGCCTGTGGTGTTCCCTAGGGGCCTGTAGAGTCTCGTACAGTTCCGTAGGGTCCTGTAGGTTTCCATAAGCGCCCGCAGAGGTCTGAATGGGCCCGTACTGTTCCGTAAGGATCCATAGGGCTCCGTAGAGCTTCGTAGGTTCCCTAGAGGCCTGTGGAGTACCGCAGGAGCCAGTAGTGTTCTGTAGGGGCCCGTAGGGTTCCTTCCATAGGAGCTGGCAGTGTTCCGTAGGGTCCTCTAGGGTTGAGTAAGTGCCCGCAGGAGTCTGTAGGAATCCGTGGGATTCTGTAAGGTTCTGCAGGGTTCCGTAGGGGCCCGTAGAGTTCCGTAGTGGCTGGTAAAGTTCCCTAGGGCCCTGTGGGGTTCTGTATGGACCTGTAGGGTTCCGTAGGGGCCTGCAGGGTTCCGTAAGTGCCCGCAGGTGTCTGTAGGGTTCCGTAGGGGTCTCTAGGGTTCCGTAGGCACCTGCAGTGTTCTGTAGGAGCCCATAGGGTTTTAGTGAGGTTCCGTTGTGTTGCTAAGGGTCTTGTAGAGTGCTGTCGGGTCCTGGAGTATTCTGTAGGGTTCCAGAGGGGCTCGTAGGGTTCCATCGAAATCTATAGGGTTCCCTAGGGGCCCATAGAGTCCCGTAGATTTCCGTAGGGACCTGTAGGGTTGTGTAAGTGCCCGCAGAAGTCTGTAGGAGTCTGTGGGATTCTGTAAGGTTCTGGAGGGTTCTGCAGGGTTCCGTAGGGGCCCGTAGAGTTCCGTAGTGGCTGGTAAAGTTCCATAGGGCCCTGTGGGGTTCTGTATGGACCTGTAGGGTTCCGTAGGGGCCTGCAGGGTTCCGTAAGTGCCCGCAGGTGTCTGTAGGGTTCCGTAGGGGTCTCTAGGGTTCTGTAGGCACCTGCAGTGTTCTGTAGGAGCCCATAGGGTTTTAGTGAGGTTCCGTTGTGTTGCTAAGGGTCTTGTAGAGTGCTGTCGGGTCCTGGAGTATTCTGTAGGGTTCCAGAGGGGCTCGTAGGGTTCCATCGAAATCTATAGGGTTCCCTAGGGGCCCTTGGAGTCCCGTAGATTTCCGTAGGGACCTGTAGGGTTGTGTAAGTGCCCGCAGAAGTCTGTAGGAGTCTGTGGGATTCTGTAAGGTTCCGGAGGGTTCTGCAGGGTTCCGTAGGGGCCCGTAGAGTTCTGTAGTGGCTGGTAAAGTTCCATAGGGCCCTGTGGGGTTCTGTATGGACCTGTAGGGTTCCGTAGGGGCCTGCAGGGTTCCGTAAGTGCCCGCAGGTGTCTGTAGGGTTCCGTAGGGGTCTCTAGGGTTCTGTAGGCACCTGCAGTGTTCTGTAGGAGCCCATAGGGTTTTAGTGAGGTTCCGTTGTGTTGCTAAGGGTCTTGTAGAGTGCTGTCGGGTCCTGGAGTATTCTGTAGGGTTCCAGAGGGGCTGGTAGGGTTCCGTCGAAATCTGAAGGGTTCCCTAGGGGCCCGTAGAGTCCCGTAGATTTCCGTAGGGGCCTGTAGGGTTATGAAAGTGCCCGCTGGGGTTGGTAGGAGCTTGTAGGGTGCCATATGTTTCCGGAGGGTTGTGTAGGGTTCCGTAGGGGCCTGTGGTGTTCCCTAGGGGCCTGTAGAGTCTCGTACAGTTCCGTAGGGTCCTGTAGGTTTCCATAAGCGCCCGCAGAGGTCTGAATGGGCTCGTACTGTTCCGTAAGGATCCATAGGGCTCCGTAGAGCTTCGTAGGTTCCCTAGAGGCCTCTGGAGTACCGCAGGAGCCAGTAGTGTTCTGTAGGCGCCCGTAGGGTTCCTTCCATAGGAGCTGGCAGTGTTCCGTAGGGTCCTCTAGGGTTGAGTAAGTGCCCGCAGGAGTCTGTAGGAATCCGTGGGATTCTGTAAGGTTCCGGAGGGTTCTGCAGGGTTCCGTAGGGGCCCGTAGAGTTCCGTAGTGGCTGGTAAAGTTCCGTAGGGCCCTGTGGGGTTCTGTATGGACCTGTAGGGTTCCGTAGGGGCCTGCAGGGTTCCGTAAGTGCCCGCAGGTGTCTGTAGGGTTCCGTAGGGGTCTCTAGGGTTCCGTAGGCACCTGCAGTGTTCTGTAGGAGCCCATAGGGTTTTAGTGAGGTTCCGTTGTGTTGCTAAGGGTCTTGTAGAGTGCTGTCGGGTCCTGGAGTATTCTGTAGGGTTCCAGAGGGGCTCGTAGGGTTCCATCGAAATCTATAGGGTTCCCTAGGGGCCCATAGAGTCCCGTAGATTTCCGTAGGGACCTGTAGGGTTGTGTAAGTGCCCGCAGAAGTCTGTAGGAGTCTGTGGGATTCTGTAAGGTTCCGGAGGGTTCTGCAGGGTTCCGTAGGGGCCCGTAGAGTTCCGTAGTGGCTGGTAAAGTTCCATAGGGCCCTGTGGGGTTCTGTATGGACCTGTAGGGTTCCGTAGGGGCCTGCAGGGTTCCGTAAGTGCCCGCAGGTGTCTGTAGGGTTCCGTAGGGGTCTCTAGGGTTCTGTAGGCACCTGCAGTGTTCTGTAGGAGCCCATAGGGTTTTAGTGAGGTTCCGTTGTGTTGCTAAGGGTCTTGTAGAGTGCTGTCGGGTCCTGGAGTATTCTGTAGGGTTCCAGAGGGGCTGGTAGGGTTCCGTCGAAATCTGAAGGGTTCCCTAGGGGCCCGTAGAGTCCCGTAGATTTCCGTAGGGGCCTGTAGGGTTATGAAAGTGCCCGCTGGGGTTGGTAGGAGCTTGTAGGGTGCCATATGTTTCCGGAGGGTTGTGTAGGGTTCCGTAGGGGCCTGTGGTGTTCCCTAGGGGCCTGTAGAGTCTCGTACAGTTCCGTAGGGTCCTGTAGGTTTCCATAAGCGCCCGCAGAGGTCTGAATGGGCCCGTACTGTTCCGTAAGGATCCATAGGGCTCCGTAGAGCTTCGTAGGTTCCCTAGAGGCCTGTGGAGTACCGCAGGAGCCAGTAGTGTTCTGTAGGCGCCCGTAGGGTTCCTTCCATAGGAGCTGGCAGTGTTCCGTAGGGTCCTCTAGGGTTGAGTAAGTGCCCGCAGGAGTCTGTAGGAATCCGTGGGATTCTGTAAGGTTCTGCAGGGTTCCGTAGGGGCCCGTAGAGTTCCGTAGTGGCTGGTAAAGTTCCCTAGGGCCCTGTACCGTTCCGTAACTGCCTGCAAGGGTCTTTAGGCTTCCGTAGGGGCTGGTAGGGTTCCATAAAGTTCTGTGGGTTCCTGTAGAGTTCTGCAAGTGCCCGCAAGGGCCTGTAGGGGCCCACAGTGTTTCTGCCAGGTTCCGTAGAGTTCCGTAGGGGCCATATTTTTCTGTAGTGGCTGGTAGTATTCTGTAGGGGTCTGTAGGTTTCCGTAGGCACCTACAGTGTTCTGTAGGAGCCCATAGGGTTTTAGTGAGGTTCCGTTGTGTTGCTAAGGGTCTTGTAGAGTGCTGTCGGGTCCTGGAGTATTCTGTAGGGTTCCAGAGGGGCTCGTAGGGTTCCATCGAAATCTATAGGGTTCCCTAGGGGCCCATAGAGTCCCGTAGATTTCCTTAGGGACCTGTAGGGTTGTGTAAGTGCCTGCAGGAGTCTGTAGGAGTCTGTGGGATTCTGTAAGGTTCTGCAGGGTTCTGCAGGGTTCCGTAGGGGCCCGTAGAGTTCCGTAGTGGCTGGTAAAGTTCCCTAGGGCCCTGTGGGGTTCTGTATGGACCTGTAGGGTTCCGTAGGGGCCTGCAGGGTTCCGTAAGTGCCCGCAGGTGTCTGTAGGGTTCCGTAGGGGTCTCTAGGGTTCCGTAGGCACCTGCAGTGTTCTGTAGGAGCCCATAGGGTTTTAGTGAGGTTCCGTTGTGTTGCTAAGGGTCTTGTAGAGTGCTGTCGGGTCCTGGAGTATTCTGTAGGGTTCCAGAGGGCCTCATAGGGTTCCATCGAAATCTATAGGGTTCCCTAGGGGCCCTTGGAGTCCCATAGATTGCCGTAGGGACCTGTAGGGTTGTGTAAGTGCCCGCAGAAGTCTGTAGGAGTCTGTGGGATTCTGTAAGGTTCCGGAGGGTTCTGCAGGGTTCCGTAGGGGCCCGTAGAGTTCCGTAGTGGCTGGTAAAGTTCCCTAGGGCCCTGTACCGTTCCGTAACTGCCTGCAAGGGTCTTTAGGCTTCCGTAGGGGCTGGTAGGGTTCCATAAAGTTCCGTGGGGCACTGTGGGGTTCTGTATGGACCTGTAGGGTTCCGTAGGGGCCTGCAGTGTTCTGTAAGTGCCCGCAGGTGTCTGTAGGGTTCCGTAGGGGTCTGTAGGTTTCCGTAGGCACCTGCAGTGTTCTGTAGGAGCCCATAGGGTTTTAGTGAGGTTCCGTTGTGTTGCTAAGGGTCTTGTAGAGTGCTGTCGGGTCCTGGAGTATTCTGTAGGGTTCCAGAGGGGCTGGTAGGGTTCCGTCGAAATCTGAAGGGTTCCCTAGGGGCCCATAGAGTCCCGTAGATTTCCGTAGGGACCTGTAGGGTTGTGTAAGTGCTCGCAGGGGTTGGTAGGAGCTTGTAGGGTTCCATAAGTTTCCAGAGGGTTGTGTAGGGTTCCGTCGGGGCCTGTGGTGTTCCCTAGGGGCCTGTAGAGTCTCGTACGGTTCCATAGGGGCCTGTGGTGTTCCCTAGGGGCCTGTAGAGTCTCGTACAGTTCCGTAGGGTCCTGTAGGTTTCCATAAGCGCCCGCAGAGGTCTGAATGGGCCCGTACTGTTCCGTAAGGATCCATAGGGCTCCGTAGAGCTTCGTAGGTTCCCTAGAGGCCTGTGGAGTACCGCAGGAGCCAGTAGTGTTCTGTAGGGGCCCGTAGGGTTCCTTCCATAGGAGCTGGCAGTGTTCCGTAGGGTCCTCTAGGGTTGAGTAAGTGCCCGCAGGAGTCTGTAGGAATCCGTGGGATTCTGTAAGGTTCCGGAGGGTTCTGCAGGGTTCCGTAGGGGCCCGTAGAGTTCCGTAGTGGCTGGTAAAGTTCCCTAGGGCCCTGTGGGGTTCTGTATGGACCTGTAGGGTTCCGTAGGGGCCTGCAGGGTTCCGTAAGTGCCCGCAGGTGTCTGTAGGGTTCCGTAGGGGTCTCTAGGGTTCCGTAGGCACCTGCAGTGTTCTGTAGGAGCCCATAGGGTTTTAGTGAGGTTCCGTTGTGTTGCTAAGGGTCTTGTAGAGTGCTGTCGGGTCCTGGAGTATTCTGTAGGATTCCAGAGGGGCTCGTAGGGTTCCATCGAAATCTATAGGGTTCCCTAGGGGCCCATAGAGTCCCGTAGATTTCCGTAGGGACCTGTAGGGTTGTGTAAGTGCCCGCAGAAGTCTGTAGGAGTCTGTGGGATTCTGTAAGGTTCCGGAGGGTTCTGCAGGGTTCCGTAGGGGCCCGTAGAGTTCCGTAGTGGCTGGTAAAGTTCCCTAGGGCCCTGTGGGGTTCTGTATGGACCTGTAGGGTTCCGTAGGGGCCTGCAGGGTTCCGTAAGTGCCCGCAGGTGTCTGTAGGGTTCCGTAGGGGTCTCTAGGGTTCTGTAGGCACCTGCAGTGTTCTGTAGGAGCCCATAGGGTTTTAGTGAGGTTCCGTTGTGTTGCTAAGGGTCTTGTAGAGTGCTGTCGGGTCCTGGAGTATTCTGTAGGGTTCCAGAGGGGCTGGTAGGGTTCCGTCAAAATCTGAAGGGTTCCCTAGGGGCCCGTAGAGTCCCGTAGATTTCCGTAGGGGCCTGTAGGGTTATGAAAGTGCCCGCTGGGGTTGGTAGGAGCTTGTAGGGTGGCATATGTTTCCGGAGGGTTGTGTAGGGTTCCGTAGGGGCCTGTGGTGTTCCCTAGGGGCCTGTAGAGTCTCGTACAGTTCCGTAGGGTCCTGTAGGTTTCCATAAGCGCCCGCAGAGGTCTGAATGGGCTCGTACTGTTCCGTAAGGATCCATAGGGCTCCGTAGAGCTTCGTAGGTTCCCTAGAGGCCTGTGGAGTACTGCAGGAGCCAGTAGTGTTCTGTAGGCGCCCGTAGGGTTCCTTCCATAGGAGCTGGCAGTGTTCCGTAGGGTCCTCTAGGGTTGAGTAAGTGCCCGCAGGAGTCTGTAGGAATCCGTGGGATTCTGTAAGGTTCTGCAGGGTTCCGTAGGGGCCCGTAGAGTTCCGTAGTGGCTGGTAAAGTTCGGTAGGGCCCTGTACCGTTCCGTAACTGCCTGCAAGGGTCTTTAGGCTTCCGTAGGGGCTGGTAGGGTTCCATAAAGTTCCGTGGGTTCCTGCAGAGTTCTGCAAGTGCCCGCAAGGGCCTGTAGGGGCCCACAGTGTTTCTGCCAGGTTCCGTAGAGTTCCGTAGGGGCCATATTTTTCTGTAGTGGCTGGTAGTATTCTGTAGGGGTCTGTAGGTTTCCGTAGGCACCTACAGTGTTCTGTAGGAGCCCATAGGGTTTTAGTGAGGTTCCGTTGTGTTGCTAAGGGTCTTGTAGAGTGCTGTCGGGTCCTGGAGTATTCTGTAGGGTTCCAGAGGGGCTGGTAGCGTTCCGTCGAAATCTGAAGGGTTCCCTAGGGGCCCATAGAGTCCCGTAGATTGCCGTAGGGACCTGTAGGGTTGTGTAAGTGCTCGCAGGGGTTGGTAGGAGCTTGTAGGGTTCCATAAGTTTCCAGAGGGTTGTGTAGGGTTCCGTCGGGGCCTGTGGTGTTCCCTAGGGGCCTGTAGAGTCTCGTATGGTTCCGTAGGGGGCCTGTGGTGTTCCCTAGGGGCCTGTAGAGTCTCGTACAGTTCCGTAGGGTCCTGTAGGTTTCCATAAGCGCCCGCAGAGGTCTGAATGGTCTCGTACTGTTCCGTAAGGATCCATAGGGCTCCGTAGAGCTTCGTAGGTTCCCTAGAGGCCTCTGGAGTACCGCAGGAGCCAGTAGTGTTCTGTAGGGGCCCGTAGGGTTCCTTCCATAGGAGCTGGCAGTGTTCCGTAGGGTCCTCTAGGGTTGAGTAAGTGCCCGCAGGAGTCTGTAGGAATCCGTGGGATTCTGTAAGGTTCTGCAGGGTTCCGTAGGGGCCCGTAGAGTTCCGTAGTGGCTGGTAAAGTTCCCTAGGGCCCTGTGGGGTTCTGTATGGACCTGTAGGGTTCCGCAGGGGCCTGCAGGGTTCCGTAAGTGCCCGCAGGTGTCTGTAGGGTTCCGTAGGGGTCTGTAGGGTTCCGTAGGCACCTGCAGTGTTCTGTAGGAGCCCATAGGGTTTTAGTGAGGTTTCCGTTGTGTTGCTAAGGGTCTTGTAGAGTGCTGTCGGGTCCTGGAGTATTCTGTAGGGTTCCAGAGGGGCTCGTAGGGTTCCATCGAAATCTATAGGGTTCCCTAGGGGCCCATAGAGTCCCGTAGATTTCCGTAGGGACCTGTAGGGTTGTGTAAGTGCCCGCAGAAGTCTGTAGGAGTCTGTGGGATTCTGTAAGGTTCCGGAGGGTTCTGCAGGGTTCCGTAGGGGCCCGTAGAGTTCCGTAGTGGCTGGTAAAGTTCCCTAGGGCCCTGTGGGGTTCTGTATGGACCTGTAGGGTTCCGTAGGGGCCTGCAGGGTTCCGTAAGTGCCCGCAGGTGTCTGTAGGGTTCTGTAGGGGTCTCTAGGGTTCTGTAGGCACCTGCAGTGTTCTGTAGGAGCCCATAGGGTTTTAGTGAGGTTCCGTTGTGTTGCTAAGGGTCTTGTAGAGTGCTGTCGGGTCCTGGAGTATTCTGTAGGGTTCCAGAGGGGCTGGTAGGGTTCCGTCGAAATCTGAAGGGTTCCCTAGGGGCCCGTAGAGTCCCGTAGATTTCCGTAGGGGCCTGTAGGGTTATGAAAGTGCCCGCTGGGGTTGGTAGGAGCTTGTAGGGTGCCATATGTTTCCGGAGGGTTGTGTAGGGTTCCGTAGGGGCCTGTGGTGTTCCCTAGGGGCCTGTAGAGTCTCGTACAGTTCCGTAGGGTCCTGTAGGTTTCCATAAGCGCCCGCAGAGGTCTGAATGGGCTCGTACTGTTCCGTAAGGATCCATAGGGCTCCGTAGAGCTTCGTAGGTTCCCTAGAGGCCTCTGGAGTACCGCAGGAGCCAGTAGTGTTCTGTAGGGGCCCGTAGGGTTCCTTCCATAGGAGCTGGCAGTGTTCCGTAGGGTCCTCTAGGGTTGAGTAAGTGCCCGCAGGAGTCTGTAGGAATCCGTGGGATTCTGTAAGGTTCTGGAGGGTTCTGCAGGGTTCCGTAGGGGCCCGTAGAGTTCCGTAGTGGCTGGTAAAGTTCCCTAGGGCCCTGTACCGTTCCGTAACTGCCTGCAAGGGTCTTTAGGCTTCCGTAGGGGCCTGGTAGGGTTCCATAAAGTTCCGTGGGTTCCTGCAGAGTTCTGCAAGTGCCCGCAAGGGCCTGTAGGGGCCCACAGTGTTTCTGCCAGGTTCCGTAGAGTTCCGTAGGGGCCATATTTTTCTGTAGTGGCTGGTAGTATTCTGTAGGGGTCTGTAGGGTTCCGTAGGCACCTACAGTGTTCTGTAGGAGCCCATAGGGTTTTAGTGAGGTTCCGTTGTGTTGCTAAGGGTCTTGTAGAGTGCTGTCGGGTCCTGGAGTATTCTGTAGGGTTCCAGAGGGGCTGGTAGCGTTCCGTCGAAATCTGAAGGGTTCCCTAGGGGCCCATAGAGTCCCGTAGATTGCCGTAGGGACCTGTAGGGTTGTGTAAGTGCTCGCAGGGGTTGGTAGGAGCTTGTAGGGTTCCATAAGTTTCCAGAGGGTTGTGTAGGGTTCCGTAGGGGCCTGTGGTGTTCCCTAGGGGCCTGTAGAGGTCTCGTACGGTTCCGTAGGGGCCTGTGGTGTTCCCTAGGGGCCTGTAGAGTCTCGTACAGTTCCGTAGGGTCCTGTAGGTTTCCATAAGCGCCCGCAGAGGTCTGAATGGGCCCGTACTGTTCCGTAAGGATCCATAGGGCTCCGTAGAGCTTCGTAGGTTCCCTAGAGGCCTGTGGAGTACCGCAGGAGCCAGTAGTGTTCTGTAGGCGCCCGTAGGGTTCCTTCCATAGGAGCTGGCAGTGTTCCGTAGGGTCCTCTAGGGTTGAGTAAGTGCCCGCAGGAGTCTGTAGGAATCCGTGGGATTCTGTAAGGTTCTGCAGGGTTCCGTAGGGGCCCGTAGAGTTCCGTAGTGGCTGGTAAAGTTCCCTAGGGCCCTGTACCGTTCCGTAACTGCCTGCAAGGGTCTTTAGGCTTCCGTAGGGGCTGGTAGGGTTCCATAAAGTTCTGTGGGTTCCTGTAGAGTTCTGCAAGTGCCCGCAAGGGCCTGTAGGGGCCCACAGTGTTTCTGCCAGGTTCCGTAGAGTTCCGTAGGGGCCATATTTTTCTGTAGTTGGTAGTATTCTGTAGGGGTCTGTAGGTTTCCGTAGGCACCTACAGTGTTCTGTAGGAGCCCATAGGGTTTTAGTGAGGTTCCGTTGTGTTGCTAAGGGTCTTGTAGAGTGCTGTCGGGTCCTGGAGTATTCTGTAGGGTTCCAGAGGGCCTCATAGGGTTCCATCGAAATCTATAGGGTTCCCTAGGGGCCCTTGGAGTCCCATAGATTGCCGTAGGGACCTGTAGGGTTGTGTAAGTGCCCGCAGAAGTCTGTAGGAGTCTGTGGGATTCTGTAAGGTTCCGGAGGGTTCTGCAGGGTTCCGTAGGGGCCCGTAGAGTTCCGTAGTGGCTGGTAAAGTTCCCTAGGGCCCTGTACCGTTCCGTAACTGCCTGCAAGAGTCTTTAGGCTTCCGTAGGGGCTGGTAGGGTTCCATAAAGTTCCGTGGGGCACTGTGGGGTTCTGTATGGACCTGTAGGGTTCCGTAGGGGCCTGCAGTGTTCTGTAAGTGCCCGCAGGTGTCTGTAGGGTTCCGTAGGGGTCTGTAGGTTTCCGTAGGCACCTGCAGTGTTCTGTAGGAGCCCATAGGGTTTTAGTGAGGTTCCGTTGTGTTGCTAAGGGTCTTGTAGAGTGCTGTCGGGTCCTGGAGTATTCTGTAGGGTTCCAGAGGGGCTGGTAGCGTTCCGTCGAAATCTGAAGGGTTCCCTAGGGGCCCATAGAGTCCCGTAGATTGCCGTAGGGACCTGTAGGGTTGTGTAAGTGCTCGCAGGGGTTGGTAGGAGCTTGTAGGGTTCCATAAGTTTCCAGAGGGTTGTGTAGGGTTCCGTAGGGGCCTGTGGTGTTCCCTAGGGGCCTGTAGAGTCTCGTACGGTTCCGTAGGGGCCTGTGGTGTTCCCTAGGGGCCTGTAGAGTCTCGTACAGTTCCGTAGGGTCCTGTAGGTTTCCATAAGCGCCCGCAGAGGTCTGAATGGGCCCGTACTGTTCCGTAAGGATCCATAGGGCTCCGTAGAGCTTCGTAGGTTCCCTAGAGGCCTGTGGAGTACCGCAGGAGCCAGTAGTGTTCTGTAGGGGCCCGTAGGGTTCCTTCCATAGGAGCTGGCAGTGTTCCGTAGGGTCCTCTAGGGTTGAGTAAGTGCCCGCAGGAGTCTGTAGGAATCCGTGGGATTCTGTAAGGTTCTGCAGGGTTCCGTAGGGGCCCGTAGAGTTCCGTAGTGGCTGGGTAAAGTTCCCTAGGGCCCTGTGGGGTTCTGTATGGACCTGTAGGGTTCCGTAGGGGCCTGCAGGGTTCCGTAAGTGCCCGCAGGTGTCTGTAGGGTTCTGTAGGGGTCTCTAGGGTTCTGTAGGCACCTGCAGTGTTCTGTAGGAGCCCATAGGGTTTTAGTGAGGTTCCGTTGTGTTGCTAAGGGTCTTGTAGAGTGCTGTCGGGTCCTGGAGTATTCTGTAGGGTTCCAGAGGGGCTGGTAGGGTTCCGTCGAAATCTGAAGGGTTCCCTAGGGGCCCGTAGAGTCCCGTAGATTTCCGTAGGGGCCTGTAGGGTTATGAAAGTGCCCGCTGGGGTTGGTAGGAGCTTGTAGGGTGCCATATGTTTCCGGAGGGTTGTGTAGGGTTCCGTAGGGGCCTGTGGTGTTCCCTAGGGGCCTGTAGAGTCTCGTACAATTCCGTAGGGTCCTGTAGGTTTCCATAAGCGCCCGCAGAGGTCTGAATGGGCTCGTACTGTTCCGTAAGGATCCATAGGGCTCCGTAGAGCTTCGTAGGTTCCCTAGAGGCCTCTGGAGTACCGCAGGAGCCAGTAGTGTTCTCTAGGGGCCCGTAGGGTTCCTTCCATAGGAGCTGGCAGTGTTCCGTAGGGTCCTCTAGGGTTGAGTAAGTGCCCGCAGGAGTCTGTAGGAATCCGTGGGATTCTGTAAGGTTCTGGAGGGTTCTGCAGGGTTCCGTAGGGGCCCGTAGAGTTCCGTAGTGGCTGGTAAAGTTCGGTAGGGCCCTGTACCGTTCCGTAACTGCCTGCAAGGGTCTTTAGGCTTCCGTAGGGGCTGGTAGGGTTCCATAAAGTTCCGTGGGTTCCTGCAGAGTTCTGCAAGTGCCCGCAAGGGCCTGTAGGGGCCCACAGTGTTTCTGCCAGGTTCCGTAGAGTTCCGTAGGGGCCATATTTTTCTGTAGTGGCTGGTAGTATTCTGTAGGGGTCTGTAGGGTTCCGTAGGCACCTACAGTGTTCTGTAGGAGCCCATAGGGTTTTAGTGAGGTTCCGTTGTGTTGCTAAGGGTCTTGTAGAGTGCTGTCGGGTCCTGGAGTATTCTGTAGGGTTCCAGAGGGGCTGGTAGCGTTCCGTCGAAATCTGAAGGGTTCCCTAGGGGCCCATAGAGTCCCGTAGATTGCCGTAGGGACCTGTAGGGTTGTGTAAGTGCTCGCAGGGGTTGGTAGGAGCTTGTAGGGTTCCATAAGTTTCCAGAGGGTTGTGTAGGGTTCCGTAGGGGCCTGTGGTGTTCCCTAGGGGCCTGTAGAGTCTCGTACGGTTCCGTAGGGGCCTGTGGTGTTCCCTAGGGGGCTGTAGAGTCTCGTACAGTTCCCGTAGGGTCCTGTAGGTTTCCATAAGCGCCCGCAGAGGTCTGAAGGGGCCCGTACTGTTCCGTAAGGATCCATAGGGCTCCGTAGAGCTTCGTAGGTTCCCTAGAGGCCTCTGGAGTACCGCAGGAGCCAGTAGTGTTCTGTAGGGGCCCGTAGGGTTCCTTCCATAGGAGCTGGCAGTGTTCCGTAGGGTCCTCTAGGGTTGAGTAAGTGCCCGCAGGAGTCTGTAGGAATCCGTGGGATTCTGTAAGGTTCTGCAGGGTTCCGTAGGGGCCCGTAGAGTTCCGTAGTGGCTGGTAAAGTTCCCTAGGGCCCTGTGGGGTTCTGTATGGACCTGTAGGGTTCCGTAGGGGCCTGCAGGGTTCCGTAAGTGCCCGCAGGTGTCTGTAGGGTTCTGTAGGGGTCTCTAGGGTTCTGTAGGCACCTGCAGTGTTCTGTAGGAGCCCATAGGGTTTTAGTGAGGTTCCGTTGTGTTGCTAAGGGTCTTGTAGAGTGCTGTCGGGTCCTGGAGTATTCTGTAGGGTTCCAGAGGGGCTGGTAGGGTTCCGTCGAAATCTGAAGGGTTCCCTAGGGGCCCGTAGAGTCCCGTAGATTTCCGTAGGGGCCTGTAGGGTTATGAAAGTGCCCGCTGGGGTTGGTAGGAGCTTGTAGGGTGCCATATGTTTCCGGAGGGTTGTGTAGGGTTCCGTAGGGGCCTGTGGTGTTCCCTAGGGGCCTGTAGAGTCTCGTACAATTCCGTAGGGTCCTGTAGGTTTCCATAAGCGCCCGCAGAGGTCTGAATGGGCTCGTACTGTTCCGTAAGGATCCATAGGGCTCCGTAGAGCTTCGTAGGTTCCCTAGAGGCCTCTGGAGTACCGCAGGAGCCAGTAGTGTTCTCTAGGGGCCCGTAGGGTTCCTTCCATAGGAGCTGGCAGTGTTCCGTAGGGTCCTCTAGGGTTGAGTAAGTGCCCGCAGGAGTCTGTAGGAATCCGTGGGATTCTGTAAGGTTCTGGAGGGTTCTGCAGGGTTCCGTAGGGGCCCGTAGAGTTCCGTAGTGGCTGGTAAAGTTCCCTAGGGCCCTGTACCGTTCCGTAACTGCCTGCAAGGGTCTTTAGGCTTCCGTAGGGGCTGGTAGGGTTCCATAAAGTTCCGTGGGTTCCTGCAGAGTTCTGCAAGTGCCCGCAAGGGCCTGTAGGGGCCCACAGTGTTTCTGCCAGGTTCCGTAGAGTTCCGTAGGGGCCATATTTTTCTGTAGTGGCTGGTAGTATTCTGTAGGGGTCTGTAGGGTTCCGTAGGCACCTACAGTGTTCTGTAGGAGCCCATAGGGTTTTAGTGAGGTTCCGTTGTGTTGCTAAGGGTCTTGTAGAGTGCTGTCGGGTCCTGGAGTATTCTGTAGGGTTCCAGAGGGGCTGGTAGCGTTCCGTCGAAATCTGAAGGGTTCCCTAGGGGCCCATAGAGTCCCGTAGATTGCCGTAGGGACCTGTAGGGTTGTGTAAGTGCTCGCAGGGGTTGGTAGGAGCTTGTAGGGTTCCATAAGTTTCCAGAGGGTTGTGTAGGGTTCCGTAGGGGCCTGTGGTGTTCCCTAGGGGCCTGTAGAGTCTCGTACGGTTCCGTAGGGGCCTGTGGTGTTCCCTAGGGGCCTGTAGAGTCTCGTACAGTTCCGTAGGGTCCTGTAGGTTTCCATAAGCGCCCGCAGAGGTCTGAATGGGCCCGTACTGTTCCGTAAGGATCCATAGGGCTCCGTAGAGCTTCGTAGGTTCCCTAGAGGCCTGTGGAGTACCGCAGGAGCCAGTAGTGTTCTGTAGGGGCCCGTAGGGTTCCTTCCATAGGAGCTGGCAGTGTTCCGTAGGGTCCTCTAGGGTTGAGTAAGTGCCCGCAGGAGTCTGTAGGAATCCGTGGGATTCTGTAAGGTTCTGCAGGGTTCCGTAGGGGCCCGTAGAGTTCCGTAGTGGCTGGTAAAGTTCCCTAGGGCCCTGTGGGGTTCTGTATGGACCTGTAGGGTTCCGTAGGGGCCTGCAGGGTTCCGTAAGTGCCCGCAGGTGTCTGTAGGGTTCCGTAGGGGTCTCTAGGGTTCCGTAGGCACCTGCAGTGTTCTGTAGGAGCCCATAGGGTTTTAGTGAGGTTCCGTTGTGTTGCTAAGGGTCTTGTAGAGTGCTGTCGGGTCCTGGAGTATTCTGTAGGGTTCCAGAGGGGCTCGTAGGGTTCCATCGAAATCTATAGGGTTCCCTAGGGGCCCATAGAGTCCCGTAGATTTCCGTAGG
>NW_027415023.1:0-20492 GCF_964106895.1 Numenius arquata
CCATGGGTTTGGTCTCATGAGGGGGCGGGGCTTTCCCGGTGGGCGGGGCGTGTCCTTAAAGCGTCTGTAGGCCACATGCACCACCCCCCCCACGGGGTGGGGCTTTCCATTGAGGGTGTGTTCTTAAAGGGGCAACGCCCTGAGGTGTGCTCTTAAAGGGGTAATGGCTCAGGGCAATTTCTTAAAGGGGCAACACCCCTAGGTGTGTTCTTAAAGGGGTAATGCTAGCTATTCCTCAAAAGGGTGATGTCTTAGGGAAAGTCCTTAAAGGGGAGATGTTCTGGGGTGTGTCCTTAAAGGGGCAACACCCCTGGGTGTCTCCTCAAAGGGGGAGTTGGCTCAGGATGGGTTTTTAAAGGGCATAGTCCTAAAAGCGTAATGGTGAAGGTGTGTTCTTAAAGGGGAAATACCCTATGGCTTGGCCTTAAAAAAGCAACGCCAGAGAGTATTTCCTTAAAGGGGCAATAGATCAAGATGAGTCTTAAAGGGGTGACACCACAGGGTATGGTCTTAAAGGGCAATGACCTAGGGTGTGGTGTTAAAAGGGTGATGGTCCAGGGTGTGTCCTTAAAAGGGCAATGGCTCAGGATGTGTCCTTAAAGGAGTAACACCCCAGAGGGTATCTTTAAAACGGTGATGTTTTAGGGCATGCTCTTAAAAGGGCAATGGCTCAGGGTGTGTTCTTAAAGGGGCAATGGTCCAGAGCATGCCGTTAAAAGGGTAACGGCTGAGGGTGGATCCTTAAAGGGATAACACCCCGGAGCGTGATCTTAAAGGGGCAGTACCTTGTTTTGTCCTTAAAGAGCTGTGGCTCGGTCTGTGTGTGTCCCCACTAACCCCCCCGTCTCCTCCTCCCCGTCCCAGGCCCGCCTGCTGGATCTCTGCCGCCGCCTGGGCTCGCTGCGGGCCCGGGAGCGCTCGCTGGCGCTGGGGGAGGCGGAGGCCATTCCCGCCGGCCCCGCGGCCGCTTTCCTGCGCCGCTGGGACCAGAGCGAGCGGTTCCTGGTGGTCCTGAACCCCGGGGGGCAGCCCCTCCCCCACCTGGCCCTGCAGGACCCCCGCCTGCCCCCCCACGCCACCCTGCGTCTCAGCACCCACCGCGACCTCCCCCCCGACCCCCACCTCGACCTGGGCGACCTCCAGCTCCTGCCCTACGAGGGGCTGCTCCTCAGCTTCCCCTACACCCCATAGCGCCCGGCCCTGCCCCACGGCCGCTGTGGGGCAGGAGCAGACGCTGTGGTCCCCCCACCCACCCCCAGCACCCACAGAATGATGTGAAACGCCTCCCCCCACCCCACCCCCCCGCTCCAGCACCCACGGGACCCCCGGGACAGGGTGAACCCCCCCCCCCCCCAGGACCCACAGAATTGGGGGGATCCCCCCCACCAGCACCCACAGAACATGGGACCCCCCCCCCCAGCACTTATAGGACCCACAGAACAGGGTGTCGTGTCCCCCCCCCTCAGCACCCAAAAATCAGTGAGACCCCCCCCCCAGGAGCCACAGAAGAGGAGGAACCTCCCCCCAGCACCCACAACTGGATCGAGCCCCCCAGCACCCACAAGTGGCCTTACACCACCCCCCCAGCACCCACAAACTTGGGGGGGGGAACCTAGCACCCCCCACCCCTTTTTGGGGGGGGTCTTATCCCATTCCCACCCCCACAGGGGCCAATTTGGGGGGATTGCCCCCATTTTGGGGGTGCCTCTCCTGGAGCTGGGGGGGGGCCCTCCCCAACTTCAAACACTCCATTTTTGGGGGGGGGGGGGGCGTGGCAGTATTGGGGTCCCCAGTGTGGATGTGGGGAGCGCCCCCCCCCCCCCCCTTGTTCCTGTGGGGGGTTTAGGGTGCCCCCCCTGTCCCCCCGAAAAAAATCCTGATTAAATGAGCTGCATTTGTGCCTTTGCCTCGTTCCTGGGGGGGGTCAAAGGGGGTGTTTTGGGGGGAGGGGGGGGGTACAAGGGGGGCTGGGGGAGGTTTTGTGGGGGGCTTGGGGGGGGTGACACACACAGGATGTTGCTTGGGGGGGGGGGCAAGATCAGCACCGCAAACTGTGCTGCCCCCCCCCCCAAAATCCTTTCTCCCCCCACCCACCCCCTGAGTGCTCCCCCCACTTGGGGGGAGGGGGGGAGCACAGAATGGAGGGGTCAGCACCTCCCCCTGTGCGCCCCAAAAATGAAAGAGGGGGGTGTCAATGGTGGAGGGGGGGGACCCCCAAAAAAAGGGGAGGGGGCATGTGAAAAATGGGGACCCCAAAAGAAAAGGGGGGGGCGGTCCCTCCTGAAGGGGGGAGGGGGAGCAATGGTAAAAGGGGGGGGGACACCTAAAAAGGGGGGGGGGGGGTCCCAAGGGGGGTTGTGGGGGGAAATCAGGACCCCAGCAGCCCCTTGTGTCCCCCCCAGAGTCCCCTCAACCCCCCCCCAAAATGTGCCCAGTGTCCCCCAGTCCCCCCCCATCCCCCCAGTGTCTGCAAAACCCCCCCCTTGTCCCCCCAAAACCGCCCCCCCCCCCCGCACCTCCCCCAGGGTGGCCCCTTGGCCCCGCCTCCTCGTGGAGCCCGCGCCTCCTCTGGCCACGCCCCCTCGGTTAGTCCCCGCCCCCCTCAGGGAACCCGCTTCCCCTTGGCCACACCCCTCGGCTCTGGCCACGCCCCCTCTCGGCCCCGCCCCGCGCTGGCGCCCTGCTCCCGTCCCCTCCGCCGGAAGTGACGTCGACCGGAAGCGGAAGAAGCGGAAGCGGCGGCGGGCGCGCGGGATGAAGCTCCTGACCCACAACCTCCTCAGCTCCCACGTCCCGGGGCTCCGGCCCGGCGGCGGCTTCCCGCTGCGCATCGAGGTACGGCCCCGCCCCTCCCCGGGTAGGCCACGCCCCCTTACCGGGTGGCCACACCCCTTTACCGACCAGGCCCCGCCTCCTTACCGGCTAGGCCGCGCCTCCAGCGGCTAGGCCGCGCCTTTCCCCAGGCAGGCCCCGCCCCTCCCGGAGGCCTCTCCCCCCGTTACCGTGACACCCCCCCCCCGTTACCGTGACACCCCACCCCACCCCCCCCCCCAGGCCTCCGAGGTGCGGGTCCGGCCGGTGCCGTTCAACGCCGCCTTCGTGGCGCGGTTGGTGCCGCGGCTGCGCTGGGCCGCGCTGCTGGAGGCGGCCGAGAGCGTGAGTGGAGGGGGGGGGGGGGGGGTGCACCGGTTTGGGGGGGGCCCCGGTGGAAGCGATTTGGGGGTCCCGGGGGTGGGGGGCACCGGTTTGGGGGGGCCCCGGGGTGGTGAGGGGGGAGGGGGGGGGGCCCGGTGGGAACGATTTGGGGAGCTCCGGGGGGGGGGCACCGGTTTGGGGGGGCCCCGGGGGCAGTGATTTGGGGAGCTCCGGGGGGGGGGGCACCGGTTTGGGGGGGCCCCGGGGGCAGTGATTTGGGGGCCCCGGGGGGGGAGACACCGGTTTGGGGGGGCCCCGGGGGGAGCGATTTGGGGGTCCTCGGGTGGGACTTGCAGTTTGGGGGGTTGGGGGGGGGGAAATAGGGGGGGTGCGGTGGGGGGGGCTCTGAGGGGGGGAGGCGATTTGGGGGTCCCTGGGGGGGGAGACACCGATTTGGGGGGGTCCAGGGCATTTGGGGGGGGGGGGGGGGGGGAGAGAGGCCGGGCTTTGGGAGGGCCTGGGGGGGGGTCCTGGGGGGGGGTGAGGTCTCGGGGGCGCGGAGGGATTTTGGGGGGGGGGGGGCTGGGGGGGGTCTCTCTGGTTTGGGGGGGGTCCTTTGGGGGGGGCTCTAGGTGAGGGGAGGTTTGGAGGACTCCAAGGTGGGGGGGGGGGGGGGGGGCACCTCGACGGGGGAGGGGCATGCTGGGTGGGGGGGAGGAGGATTTGGGGGGTCCCCGGGGGGGGGAGAGAACGGGGGGGGGGGGGGGGATCTCGATCTCGTGTTTGGGGGGGCCCGCGGGGGGGGGCAGTTCCCCCGTTTGGGGGGCAGGGGTATGTGGGTATGTGCAAAGCTGGGGATCCTGGGGTTGTTTTGGGGGGGGGGGGGGGGAGAGTTGGGGTTGGGGGGGGGGAATTTTGGGGGTGCCTTGACCCCCCCCTCATGGTGTGTGTCCCCCCCCCCCAAAAAAAGCTGGGGCACCCCTCGGAGCTGCCCCCCGAACCCGCCCCCGACTACGAGGGGGACGAGTCCTTCCTGCGGCGCGTGCACCACGTCCTGCTGGAGGTGAGGGGGGGGGGGGGGTCCCCAAAACCCAACGGGGGGGGTCCCCAAAACTTTTGGGGGGCCCCCCCTTGACCCCACACCCCCCCCGTGTGTGTGTGTGTCCCCCCCCCAGGTGGAGGTGCTGGAGGGGGTCCTGCAGTGCCCGGATTCGGGGCGTCGCTTCCCCATTTCCCGGGGGATCCCCAACATGTTGCTGAGCGAGGAGGAGGCCTGAGGGGGGGGGGGGGGGCACGACTCGGGGGGAACCCCCCCCGCACCCCAAATTTAAGGGGGGGCCCCCCCCTTAAAAAAAAATGGAGGGGGGTGTCACCAAAGTTGGGCAACGGTGTTATCCCCCCTCTCCAAGGGGGAATAAAGGGAGTTGGGGGACCCCAAAAATGGAGGGGGGGGGATTGGGGGGGGCACAAGGTGGGGGGGACTCGGGGAGGGGCACCCCGATTTCTCATGCCCCCCCCCACCCCTTCTTGCCCCAAAATCTCCCCTTTTTGCCCAAAAAATCCCTGGTTTTGCCCCAAAATCTCCCCTTTTTGCCCCAAATTTCCCCTTTTTGGCCAAAATTTTGCTCCAGATTCTCTCTTCTTTGCCCCAAAATCTTCTCTTTTTTGCCCCAAATCTCTCCTTTTTGCCCCAAATCTCTCCTCTTTGCTCCAAAAACCCTTTCGTTTCTCAAAAGCCACAAAATTCCAGTTTCTCACCCGCCTTTTTCCCGATATTTCCCTTTTTCCCCCCGTTTTGGAGCCGTTGTTTTATTTTCCATTAATTTAATAAAAAAAAAAAAAAATCTCATTTTTTGGGGGGGGGCGGTTTTGGCCTGAATTCATTGGGTTTGGGGGCTCTTTGAGGTTCCTCCAGGAGAAGTCAGGGGGAGGGAGGGGACACGGAGGGGACATTGGGGGGTGGGGGGGGAGAACATGGGAAGAACCTGGAGGCATCACCTGGGCTTCCAGGAGAAGCCATAGATGGTCTCCAGAGCTCCAGGAGAACCCGGAGATGGTCTCTGGTCTCCAGGAGAACCCTGAGGTGGTCTCCAGAGCTCCAGGAGAACCTGGAGATGGTCACTGGTCTCCAGGAGAACCCATAGATGGTCTCCAGAGCTCCAAAAGAACCCAGAGGTGGTCACTGGTCTCCAGGAGGAACCCTGAGGTGGTCTCCAGAGCTCCAGGAGAACCTGGAGAGGGTCACAGGTCTCCAGGAGAACCCATAGATGGTCTCCAGAGCTCCAGGAGAACCTGGAGAGGGTCACAGGTCTCCAGGAGAACCCTGAGGTGGTCTCCAGAGCTCCAGGAGAACCTGGACCATCACCTGGGCTTCCAGGAAAAGCCATAGATAGTCTCCAGAGCTCCAGGAGAAGCCATAGATGGTCTCCAGAAGAACCCTGAGGTGGTCTCCAGAGCTCCAGGAGAACCCGGAGATGGTCACTGATCTCCAGGAGAACCCTGAGGTGGTCTCCAGAAGAATCCTGAGGTGGTCTCCAGAGCTCCAGGAGAACCCGGAGATGGTCACTGGTCTCTGGAAGAACCCATAGATGGTCTCCAGAGCTCCCGGAGAACCTGGAGATGGTCACTGGTCTCCAGGAGAACCCATAGATGGTCTCCAGGAGAACCCTGAGGTGGTCTCCAGAGCTCCAGGAGAACCCAAGATGGTCACTGGTCTCCAGAAGAACCCATAGATGGTCTCCAGAGCTCCAGGAGAACCTGGAGAGGGTCACAGGTCTCCAGGAGAACCCTGAGGTGGTCTCCAGAGCTCCAGGAGAACCTGGACCATCACCTGGGCTTCCAGGAAAAGCCATAGATAGTCTCCAGAGCTCCAGGAGAAGCCATAGATGGTCTCCAGAAGAACCCTGAGGTGGTCTCCAGAGCTCCAGGAGAACCCGGAGATGGTCACTGATCTCCAGGAGAACCCTGAGGTGGTCTCCAGAAGAATCCTGAGGTGGTCTCCAGAGCTCCAGGAGAACCCGGAGATGGTCACTGGTCTCTGGAAGAACCCATAGATGGTCTCCAGAGCTCCCGGAGAACCTGGAGATGGTCACTGGTCTCCAGGAGAACCCATAGATGGTCTCCAGGAGAACCCTGAGGTGGTCTCCAGAGCTCCAGGAGAACCTGGAGATGGTCACTGGTCTCCAGGAGAACCCATAGATGGTCTCCAGAGCTCCAAAAGAACCCAGAGGTGGTCACTGGTCTCCAGGAGGAACCCTGAGGTGGTTTCCAGAGCTCCAGGAGAACCCAAGATGGTCACTGGTCTCCAGAAGAACCCATAGATGGTCTCCAGAGCTCCAGGAGAACCTGGAGAGGGTCACAGGTCTCCAGGAGAACCCATAGATGGTCTCCAGAGCTCCAGGAGAACCTGGAGAGGGTCACAGGTCTCCAGGAGAACCCTGAGGTGGTCTCCAGAGCTCCAGGAGAACCTGGACCATCACCTGGGCTTCCAGGAAAAGCCATAGATAGTCTCCAGAGCTCCAGGAGAAGCCATAGATGGTCTCCAGAAGAACCCTGAGGTGGTCTCCAGAGCTCCAGGAGAACCCGGAGATGGTCACTGGTCTCCAGGAGAACCCTGAGGTGGTCTCCAGAGCTCCAGGAGAACCTGGACCATCATCTGGGCTTCCAGGAAAAGCCATAGATGGTCTCCAGAGCTCCAGGAGAACCTGGAGATGGTCACTGGTCACCAGGAGAACCCATAGATGGTCTCCAGGAGAACCCTGAGGTGGTCTCCAGGGCTCCAGGAGAACCTGGACCATCACCTGGGCTTCCAGGAAAAGCCCTAGATAGTCTCCAGAGCTCCAGGAGAACCCGGAGATGGTCACCGGTCTCCAGGAGAACCCTGAGGTGGTCTCCAGAAGAATCCTGAGGTGGTCTCCAGAGCTCCAGGAGAACCTGGAGATGGTCACTGGTCTCCAGGAGAACCCATAGATGGTCTCCAGGAGAACCCTGAGGTGGTCTCCAGAGCTCCAGGAGAACCTGGACCATCACCTGGGCTTCCAGGAGAACCCATAGATAGTCTTCAGGGCTCCAGGAGAACCCATAGATGGTCTCCAGAGCTCCAGGAGAACCCAAGATGGTCATTGGTCTCCAGAAGAACCCTGAGGTGGTCTCCAGAGCTCCAGGAGAACCTGGAGATGGTCACTGGTCTCCAGGAGAACCCATAGATGGTCTCCAGAGCTCCAAAAGAACCCAGAGGTGGTCACTGGTCTCCAGGAGGAACCCTGAGGTGGTCTCCAGAGCTCCAGGAGAACCCAAGATGGTCACTGGTCTCCAGAAGAACCCATAGATGGTCTCCAGAGCTCCAGGAGAACCTGGAGAGGGTCACAGGTCTCCAGGAGAACCCATAGATGGTCTCCAGAGCTCCAGGAGAACCTGGACCATCACCTGGGCTTCCAGGAAGAGCCCTAGATAGTCTCCAGAGCTCCAGGAGAACCCGGAGATGGTCACTGATCTCCAGGAGAACCCTGAGGTGGTCTCCAGAAAAACCCTGAGGTGGTCTCCAGAGCTCCAGGAGAACCTGGAGATGGTCACTGGTCTCCAGGAGAACCTATAGATGGTCTCCAGAGCTCCAAAAGAACCCAGAGGTGGTCACTGGTCTCCAGGAGGAACCCTGAGGTGGTCTCCAGAGCTCCAGGAGAACCCAAGATGGTCACTGGTCTCCAGAAGAACCCATAGATGGTCTCCAGAGCTCCAGGAGAAGCCATAGATGGTCACTGGTCTCCAGGAGAACCCTGAGGTGGTCTCCAGAGCTCCAGGAGAACCCGGAGATGGTCACTGATCTCCAGGAGAACCCTGAGGTGGTCTCCAGAAGAATCCTGAGGTGGTCTCCAGAGCTCCAGGAGAACCTGGACCATCACCTGGGCTTCCAGGAAAAGCCATAGATGGTCTCCAGAGCTCCAGGAGAACCCGGAGATGGTCATTGGTCTCCAGGAGAACCCATAGATGGTCTCCAGAAGAACCCTGAGGTGGTCTCCAGAAAAACTTTGAGGTGGTCTCCAGAGCTCCAGGAGAACCTGGTGATGGTCACTGGTCTCCAGGAGGAACCCAGAGATGGTTTCCAGAGCTCCAGGAGAACCCGAGATGGTCCCTGCTCCCTGTTCTCCAGCCCCGCCGCTCTCCCCGTCTCTGTTCCTCCTCCAGGCGCCTAGAGCGGCCCCGCCCCCGCCCCTCGCGGCCGCTCCGTCTCCCTCCTCTCGATGGTCGCTTCCGGTTTTTGCGGCGGCGGCGCCGGACGTGACGTCAGCGCGCAGCGGCGGCGGCGGCCTGAGGCGGGAGCGGCGGTTGGAGCGGCGGGAGGGGCCGGTGAGGGCCTGGGGGGGGTTCGGGGGGTCCCCAAGTGTCCCCAAGTGTCCCCGCGGTCTCCCCAATGTCCCCAGGGGTCCCCGGCCCACCCCGGTCCCCGTGTGTCCCCTCCGGCCCCGCCCCTGCCCGTCCCCGTGTCCCTCCGGGCCCTCCCCCCCCCCGTGTCCCCGCCCCCTCTGGCCTGTGTCCCCCCCCCCCCCCCCCCCCCGTCACTGTCCCCGTGTCCCCCCCCCGTCCCTCTCCCCCCTCCCTGTCCCCGTGTCCCCTCCCTGTCCCCGTGTCCCCTCACTGTCCCCCTGTCCCCTTACCGTCCCTCAGTGTCCCTCTGTCCCCTTGCCATCCCCGTGTCCCCTCACCGTCCCTGTCCCTCCACGCTGTCCCCGTGTCCCCGTGTCCCCCTCACCACCTCCATGTCCCCTCACTATCCCCCTGTCCCCTCACTGTCCCCTCACCGTCCCCGTGTCCCTTCAGTGTCCTCATGTCCCCTCACTGTCCCCGTGTCCCCGCACCATCCCTGTCCCTCCACGCTGTCCCACTGTCCCCTCCCTGTCCCCCGTGTCCCCTCACCATCCCTGTGTCCCCTCGCCATCCCCATGTCCCTTCACCGTCCCCGTGTCCCCTCAGTGTCCCCTCCCTGTCCCCATGTCCCCTTGCCATCCCTGTGTCCCCTCACCATCCCTGCTCCTCTTCCCTGTCCCCATGTCCCCTCACCGTCCCCGTGTCCCCTCACCGTCCCCTCCCTGTCCCCATGTCCCCTCACTGTCCCTGTCCCTCCTCGCTGTCCTCATGTCCCCCTGGCCATCCCTATGTCCCCTCCCTGTCCCCATGTCCCCTTTGCCATCCCCGTGTCCCCTCACTGTCCCTGTCCCTCCTCGCAGTCCTCATGTTCTCCTGGCCATCCCCATGTCCCCTCCCTGTCCCCGTGTCCCCTCAGTGTTCCTGTGTCCCCTCACCGTCCCCTCCCTGTCCCCGTGTCCCCTCTCTGTCCCCTCCCTGTCCCCGTGTCCCCTCAGTGTCCCTGTGTCCCCTCTCTGTCCCCTCAGTGTCCCCGTGTCCCCTCACCGTCCCCGTGTCCCCTCTCTGTCCCTTTCCTGTCCCCATGTCCCCTCACCGTCCCCGTGTCCCCTCACTGTCCCTGTCCCTCCTCGCAGTCCTCATGTTCTCCTGGCCATCCCCATGTCCCCTCCCTGTCCCCGTGTCCCCTCAGTGTTCCTGTGTCCCCTCACCGTCCCCTCCCTGTCCCCGTGTCCCCTCTCTGTCCCCTCCCTGTCCCCATGTCCCCTCAGTGTCCCCGTGTCCCCTCACCGTCCCCGTGTCCCCTCTCTGTCCCCTCCCTGTCCCCGTGTCCCCTCACCGTCCCCGTGTCCCCTCTCTGTCCCTTCCCCTGTCCCCATGTCCCCTCACCGTCCCCGTGTCCCCTCACCGTCCCCGTGTCCCCTCTCTCTCCCCTCCTGTTCCCGTGTCCCCTCAGTGTCCCCATGTCCCCTCACCGTCCCCGTGTCCCCTCTCTGTCCTGTCCCCGTGTCCCCTCACCGTCCCCGTGTCCCCTCTCTGTCCCTTCCCTGTCCCCGTGTCCCCTCACTGTCCCCATGTCCCCTCTCTGTCCCTTCCCTGTCCCCGTGTCCCCTCACCGTCCCCGTGTCCCCTCTCTGTCCCCTCCCTGTCCCCGTGTCCCCTCAGCGTCCCCGTGTCCCCTCCCTGTCCCCGTGTCCCCTCAGTGTCCCTGTGTCCCCTCTCTGTCCCTTCCCTGTCCCCGTGTCCCCTCACCGTCCGCATGTCCCCTCTCTGTCCCTGTGTCCCCTCCCTGTCCCCGTGTCCCCTGGCTGTCCCCTCAGTGTCCCCGTGTCCCCGCAGGCGCCATGTCCTCGACGTCGCAGAAGCACCGGGACTTCGTGGCGGAGCCGATGGGGGAGAAGCCGGTGGGGACATTGGCCGGGATCGGGGACGTCCTGGGCAAGAAGCTGGAGGAGAAGGGCTTCGACAAGGTGGGGACAGCGGGGACACCCCCGGGGGGTGGCACAGGGGTGGCCCTGGGGGGGGGTCTGGAGGTGGAGGGGTGTCACCGAGGGGACGGCGGTGTCCCCAGGGGGTCCCCGGGGAGATGGGGGTGTCACCGAGAGGACAGGGGTGTCCCCAAGAGGGTCCCCAGGGAGATGGGGGTGTCCCCAAGGGGGTCCCTGGGGAGATGGGGGTGTCACCGAGGGGACAGAGGCGTCCCCAAGAGGGTCCCCAGGGAGATGGGGGTGTCACCGAGGGGACAGGGGTGTCCCCAAGAGGGTCCCCAGGGAGATGGGGGTGTCCCCAAGGGGGTCCCTGGGGGGATGGGGGTGTCACCGAGAGGACGGGGGTGTCACCGAGGGGATGGGGGTGTCATCAAAGGGGTCCCCGGGGAGATGGGGGTGTTACCGAGGGGACAGGGGTGTCCCCAAGGGGATGGGGGTGTCATCAAGGGGACAGAGGTGTCACCAGGGGAGTCCCCAAGGAGATGAGGGTGTCACTGAGGGGACAGAAGTGTCCCCAAGGGGACAGGGGTGTCCTCGAGGGGATGGGGGTGTCCCCAAGGGGGTCCCCAGGGAGATGGGGGTGTCACCAAGGGGCCAGAGGTGTCACCAAAGGGGTCCCCAGAGAGATGGGGGTGTCACCAAAGGGTTAGGGGTTGTCCCCAAGGGGGTCCTTGGGAATGTGGGGGTGTCCCCAGGGGGGGTGAGGTGACCCTGGGGACACGGTGCTCCCGTGGGGTGACATGGGGACGTCCCTGGGGGGGGCACAGAGACACCCCTGGGGACACGGCGTGGCACAGAGATGGGTTGGGGGACACGGTGGGGGGAGACACAAGGATGTCCCTGGGGACATGGAGGGGGGGGAAGGGACCCCCTTGGGGACACGGGGGGCATCCTGGGGCCAGTCCTGGGGCCAGAGGGTGTGTGCCACCCCCCCAGTGACACCGTGGTGACACCCCTGTCCCCTGTGTGTCCCCCCCGCATCCCCCCCCCAGCCACACGTGGGGCCATTCCCAGGGACACGGGGGGGGTCCCAGCCCCTCGGTGACACCCCTGTCCCCCCAGACCTACATGGGGCCATTCCTGGGGACACGGGGGGGGGACAGTGGGGGTGTGCCACCCCCTTGGTGACACCGTGGTGACGTCCCGGCCCCTCGGTGACACCCCTGTCCCCCCCAGTCTTATTTGCAGCCATTCCTGGGGACACGGGGGGGGACACAGGGTGTGTGCCACCCCCCCGGTGACACCTCTGTTCCCTGTGTCCCCTCCATGTCCCCCCCCCAGCCCTACATGGGGCCATTCCCAGGGACACAGGGGGGGGTCCCAGCCCCTCGGTGACACCCCTGTCCCCCCAGACCTACATGGGGCCATTCCTGGGGACACGGGGGGGGGACAGTGGGGGTGTGCCACCCCCTTGGTGACACCGTGGTGACGTCCCTGTCCCCCCCCCCCAGGCCTACGTGGTTCTGGGGCAGTTCCTGGTGCTGCGGAAGGACGAGGAGCTTTTCCGGGAGTGGCTGAAGGAGACGTGCGGAGCCAACGCCAAACAGTCCCGGGATTGCTCCGGCTGCCTGCGGGAGTGGTGCGACGCCTTCCTCTGAGCCCCCCCAAACCCCCCCCCCGAACCCCCAAACCCCCCCGAACCCCCAAAACACCCCCCCCCGAACCCCAACACCCCCCCCCCCCCCCAACACCCGGCAAAGCCCCGAAGCCCAACAGATTGGGGCTCCCCCAAAACATCTGGGGACAGAAGGAGGTGGGGGGTCCCCCAAACCACCACCACCCCCCCCGCACCCCAATTTCCCTCCGCCCCGAACCCCAAAACCCCCCCAGGCACCCCCAAACCCCCCCCAAACCCCAACACCTCCCTCCCCCCAGCCCCCGGCAAAGCCCCCGACGCCCAACAGATTGGGGCTCCCCCGAGAGGTGGGGGCTCCCCAAAAGCCCCCTCCTCCCCCCCCAATTCCTCCCCCCCCCAGGCACCCCAAAAATCCCACCCCAACCCCCCCCAATCTGGGGACCCCCAAACCTCTGGTGCTGCCCCCCCCCGGGAGCCCCCCCAGACCCATTTTGGGGCGCCCTCCCTCCCCCAAACCACCCTCATGGGGGGGTCCCGGGGTGCTCCCCCCCCCCCATCACCCCAAAACACCCAGGAGGGGTTTGGGGGGGGGGGGAGGCTCCCAGCTCCCCCCCCCTTCCCCCCCCCCGGGGCTGCGCTGTCACTGCCCCTCCCTCAAAGAAAGGGGGGGGGGGGTGGGATTTTGGGGTGTTGGGGGGAAATTGTGTCATTTTGGGGGTGCCCCCCCCCTCCCACCCCCACCCCCAATTTGTTTGTAAAAGAGTTTTCTAAACAATAAAGGTTTTGCTGTGCTGGATCCTGCCCCGGGGGGGGCAACTGGGGGGCGCGGGGGGGCGACTGGGGAGGATTTTACCCCCCAGAAGGGTTTGGGGGGATAGCGAGTCCTCCAGAGCAGACGAGCGGGGCCTCCGGGCGGCCTAGAGCGGCCTCGAGAGCAGACGAGCGGAGCCTCCGGGCGGCCTAGAGCGGCCGCGAGGCCTCCGGAGCAGACAAGTGGGTCCTCCCGGCGGCCTAGAGCGGCCTCGAGAGCAGACGAGCGGAGCCTCCGGGCGGCCTAGAGCGGCCGCGAGTCCTCCGGAGCAGACAAGTGGGTCCTCCCGGCGGCCTAGAGCGGCCTCGAGAGCAGACGAGCGAAGCCTCCGGGCGGCCTAGAGCGGCCGCGAAGGGCACTTCCGGTGTGGCGGCCGCCGCTCCCGGTTCCGGGCGATGCCGGAGGCCGCCGCCGCCCCCTCCCCCTCCCGGCGCCGCCGCCGCCCCCGCCCCCCCCCCAACCCCCTCTTCACCCGCTGGCTGCGGGAATGGCGGGACGAGGCGGCCGGGTCGCGGGTGCGGGGGGTCTACGAGCGGGTGAGTGAAGGGAGAGGTGTGGGGGGAGGAGGGGGAGGTGGTTCCCGGTGCGGTCCCGGTGTCCCACCGTCACCACCACCCCCCTCCCCGTTCCTCCTCCCTCCCCCCCCCAGGCCCTGCGCTCCCTGGCCCGGTACCCGTTGCCGCTGCGCTCGGGCCGCGCCGCCGCCGTCCTGCGGCACTTCGGGCCCGGGCTCTGCCGCCGCCTCTCACTGCGCCTGCGCCAGCACCGCGCCGGTGGGCGGGGCCAAGGGGGAGGAGGGCGGGGCCAAGGGGGAGGAGGGCGGGGCCAAGGGGGTGGGCGGGGCCTGCACGGGGCCAAGGGGATGGGCGGGGCCTGTGGTGGGCGGGGCCGTTCCGGGGACGAGGGGGGCGGGGTCGGGGGCAGGGCCGCGGGGGGAGGGGTCGGGGGTGGGCGGGGTCAGGGGTGGGAGGGGCTTGGGAGGCCACCGATCTCCTGCGGGAGGGGGTGGAGCTCGGGGGCGGGTGGGGTCAGGGGGTGGGCGGGGCCGTGGGGGGGAGGGGCCAAGGTGTGGGCGGGGCTTTGGAGGCCACCGGTCTCCTGCGGGAGGGGGTGGAGCTCGGGGGTGGGAGGGGCTTGGAGGGTGGGGAGGGGCTTCGGAAAGGGAGGGGTGTGGCTCGGGTCGGGCGGGGCCGGGGTGGGCGGGGCTTGGGGGGCCACCAGTGCTGGAGGGGGTGGGGCTTGGAGGGTGGGCAGGGGCCTGAGAGGGCGTGGCCACATGTGGGCGGGGGGTGGGGTGGTCCTGGGGGGCGTGGCTAAATGTGGGCGTGGCCTCGGGGTGGGTGTGGGCGGGGCTATGGGATTTGCATGCTGGTCTCTGTGTTGATTTGCATGCTGATTTGCATATCACCCCACCCCCCAGAGCAAGGCCTCCCCCCCAGCCCCCCCCGCAGGGGGGAGGGGCCTGGAGACCCCCCTGGCTCCGCCCACAGTGAGTGTCATCATCACACCCCCCCCCCCCCGCCCCCCAGCCTGGACCCCTGGGTGTCCCCTCCCCATATCTCACCCCTCCCCCCCCCCCCCCAGCGCCGCTCGTCACGTGACTACCGGCCCCTCCCCCGCTCGCGGGCCCACGCCCTCCTGGTGACCCTGCACCGGGTGAGGCACTGGGGGGCACTGGGACGGGACTGGGATGAGACTGGGGTCACTGGGAGGGGATGGAGATAGGACTGGGAGTAGAGTGGAGTCACTGGGAGGCACTGGGATGGGACAGGGACGCGGTGGGGGGGGGACTGGGGTTACTGGGAGGGGACTGGGATGTGGTGAGGGGGAACTGGGGACACTGGGAGGGGACTGGGATGCAGTGGTGGGGGACTGGGAGGGCACTGGGTCACTGGGAGGGGATTGGGATAGGACTGGGAGCAGAGTGGAGGCACTGGGAGGGGACTGGGATGTGGTGAGAGGGAAACTGGGGACACTGGGAGGGGACTGGGATGTGGTGAGGGGGAACTGGGGGCACTGGGAGGGGACTGGGATGTGGTGAGGGGAACTGGGGACACTGGGAGGGGACTGGGATGTGGTGAGAGGGAACTGGGGACACTGGGAGGGGACTGGGATGTGGTGAGGGGGAACTGGGGACACTGGGAGGGGACTGGGATGTGGTGAGGGGGAACTGGGGACACTGGGAGGGGACTGGGATGCAGTGGTGGGGGACTGGGAGGGCACTGGGGTCACTGGGAGGGGATTGGGATAGGACTGGGAGCAGAGTGGAGGCACTGGGAGGCACTGGGATGGGACAGGGATGCGGTGGGGGGGGAACTGGTGTTACTGGGAGGGGACTGGGATGTTGGGGGGGGACACTGAGGGGACTGGGATGAGACTGGGTGGGTCACTGGGAGGCACTGGGATGGGACAGGGATGCGGTGGTGGGGAACTGGGAGGGCACTGGGGTCACTGGGAGGGGGATTGGGATAGGACTGGGAGCAGAGTGGAGGCACTGGGATGGGACAGGGATGCAGTGGGGGGGGGACTGGGGACACTGGGAGGGGACTGGGATGTTGGGGGGGGGACACCGAGGGGGACTGGGATAAGACTGGGTGGGTCACTGGGAGGCACTGGGATGGGACAAGGATGCGGTGGTGGGGAACTGGGAGGGCACTGGGGTCACTGGGATTGGTACTGGGATCGGATTGGCGGCACTGGGAAGCGCTGGGAGGGGACTGGAGAGTTGAGGGGGGGGAAGGGCCTCGCCCCGCCCGCCCCCGCCCCCCCCCCCCAAATCTGAGCCCAAGCCCCGCCCCCCCCAGAGCCCCTCCCCCCTCCCGGAGGCGGAGCTTCTGCTTCAGGCCCAGCCCCTCTGCGACCGGCCCCTCCCCCCGGTGAGTGCCCTCGGTAGGGACCCCCTCCCCCACCCCACACCCCGACCTGCCCCTCCCCCACAAGCCCCTCCCCCAACAAGCCCCTCCCCCAGACCTGCCCCCCTCCCCAAGCCCCTCCCCCAGACCTGCCCCTCCCCCAAAAGGCCCCCTCCCCCCAACAAGCCCCTCCCCCCAGACCTGCCCCTCCCCCACGCCCCTCCCCCCAGACCTGCCCCTCCCCCAAAAGCCCCTCCCCCAACAAGCCCCTCCCACCCGATCTTCCCCTCCCCCAAGCCTGCCCCTCCCCAACAAGCCCCTCCCCCATCAAGCCCCTCCCACCTGATCTTCCCCTCCCCCCCAAGCCCCTCCCCCAATCCTGCCCCTCCCCAACAAGCCCCTCCCTCCGACCTGCCCCTCCCCCCCCCAGGGTCCCACGGGACCCCCTGGGGGCGTTGGGGGAGGGGTGACCTGGTGGGTGCCCTCCCCTCCCCCCCCCCCAGGCAGCGCTGGGGCCCCTCCTCCGCCGGGACCTGCTGCAGCGGAGCGGCCGCCCCCCCCGGTACGCCCTGAACTGGGAGGGGACTGGGAGCACTGGGAGGGGACTGGGAGGGAACTGGGAAGGGATGGGGGTCACTGGGAGGGGACTGGGAGGGCATTGGTGGGCACTG
The DNA here is from genome assembly GCF_964106895.1 of Numenius arquata. Taxonomy (NCBI): domain Eukaryota; kingdom Metazoa; phylum Chordata; class Aves; order Charadriiformes; family Scolopacidae; genus Numenius; species Numenius arquata. The sequence goes on from NW_027415023.1 coordinate 16,392, forward strand.
GGATGGGACTGGGAGGGGGCTGGGAGCACTGGGAAGGGTATTGGTGGACGCTAGGGTCGAACTGGGATGGACTGGAAGGGGACTGGGAAGGGATGGGGGGGCACCGGGATGGGATTGGGAGAGGGCTGGGAGGAACTGGGATGGACTGGGAGGGGATGGGGGGCACTGGGAGGGGATTGGGAGAGGACTGGGAGGAACTGGGATGGACTGGGAGGGGATGGGGGGCACTGGGATGGGATTGGGAGAGGACTGGGAGGAACTGGGATGTACTGGGAGGGGATGGGGGGCACTGGGAGGGGACTGGGGGGCACTGGGAAGCGCTGGGAGGCATTTGGAGGGGACTGGGGGCACTGGGATGGGACTGGGAGGGGATTGGGAGGCATTGGGAGGGGACTGGGGTCATTGGGAAGGGGACTGGTGAGCACTGGGATGGGACTGGGAGCACTGGGAGAGGACAGTGAGACACCGGGAGGGGAGTAGAGAGCACTGGGAGGTAGTAGAAGGGTATTGGGGACTGGGAGGGGGTAGTTCTGGGAGCACTGGAAGGAACTGGGATGGGAGTGGGAGATACCAGAAGGGGAGTAGAGAGCGCTGGGAAGCACTGGGAAGGGTACTGGGGGACACTGGGAGGGACTGGGAGGGGATTGGGCGGCACTGGGAGGGACTGGGAGGGTACTGGGAAGGAATGAGGGATACTGGGATGGACTGGGAGGAGATTGGGGGGCACTGGGATGGGCTGGGAGGGTACTGGGAGGGACTGGGAGGGGATTGGGGGGCACTGGGATGGACTGGGATGGGGATTGGGGGGCACTGGGAGGGACTGGGAGGGTACTGGGAAGGAATGAGGGATACTGGGATGGACTGGGAGGGGGATTGGGGGGGCACTGGGAGGGACTGGGAGGGTACTGGGAAGGGAATGAGGGATACTGGGATGGACTGGGAGGGGATTGGGGGGCACTGGGATGGACTGGGAGGGTACTGGGAAGGAATGAGGGATACTGGGATGGACTGGGAGGGGATTGGGGGGCACTGGGAGGGACTGGGAGGGTACTGGGGGGGCACTGGGATGGACTGGGGAGGGTACTGGGAAGGAATGAGGGATACTGGGAGGGACTGGGAGGGGATTGGGGGGCACTGGGCGATATTGGGAGCTCCTGGGTGCCCCCCCCCATCACTCCCCCCCCCTCCCCCCCCCCAGGTACTCCGCTGACCCCGCCGCGGGGTCAGATCCTGGCCCAGCGATTGGCTGCCGCTGCCCCCCCGCCCCCCGCCCCCCCCCCGGGGCACCCTGGGGTGCGGGGGGGGGGACCCCAAGGGGGGGTGAGGAGAACCCCCCTCCCCCCTCCCCCCCCGTGAGTCTCCCGGGGGGGGGGCGGGGAGGGGCTGAGGGCCCTGGGGGGGGGGGGGGGGGAGGGGGTGCTGGTCCTCGGTGGGGGGAGGGGCCCCCCCCGATACCTGGGTCCCCGGGGGGGGGGGGGGGAGGGAACACTTTGGGGGGGGGGGGAAGAGGGAGCCCCCCCCGGACATTGGGTCCCCTGGGGGGGGGGAGGGGCTGGGTTCTCATGGGAGGTCCCGGACGCCTGGGTCCCCTATGGGGGGGGGGGGAAGGGAACCCTAGGGGGGGGGTGGGGGAGGGGGGAGGGCCCCCCCCCCCCCCGACACTGGGTCCCCCCCTCCCCCCAGGCCGGAGCCGGAGCCCGAGTTTGAGCTGAGACCGGGGAGAATTCGACATCGTCCTCTGCGCTGACGTCACCGAGGCCAACGGGTGCCTGTCCCCTCCCCCCACCCCCCGTCACCAACCCCCCCGTGTCCCCTCCCCCACCCTGTGTCACCCAACCCCCCCGTGTCCCCTCCCCCACCCCCATCACCAACCCCCCCCGTGTCCCCTCCCCCACCCTGTGTCACCAACCCCCCCGTGTCCCCTCCCCCACCCCCATCACCAACCCCCCCGTGTCCCCCTCCCCCCATCACCAACCCCCCCACGCCCCCCTCCCCCCGTGTCCCCTCCATGTCACCTCCCCCCCCCTTGTCCCTTCCCCCCCCCCCCCCATATCCCCCCCCCCCAGTTGACACCGTCCCCCCTGTCCCCAGCCCGGGGGGGGGAGGGGGGGGTGGGTCCCTGTGTGTGTGTGTCCCCCCCCCCGGTGACGTTGTGTGTGTGTGTGTCCCCCTGGTCCCCCCCCCCCCCAGTGACACCGTGTCCCCCCCCCCAGTGACACCGTGCCCCTGTCCCCAGCCCAAGGAGGGAGGGGGGCGGGTCCCTGTGTGTGTCCCCCCCCCCCGTGACACTGTGTCCCCCCCCCCGGTGACACCGTCCCCCCCTGTCCCCAGCCCGGGGGGGGAGGGGGGGGCCGAGTCCCTGTGTGTGTCCCCCCCCGGTGACACTGTGTCCCCCCCCCCCGTGACACTGTGTCCCCCCCCCCCCGGTGACACCGTCCCCCCCTGTCCCCAGCCCGGGGGGGGGCCGGGTCCCCTCCCTGCTGCGGGGTCACCCCCTGCTCCTGCGGCGCCTCCACGTCGGGGACTTCCTCTGGGTGGCCCGGGAGAAGGACCCGCCCCCAGGTGGGCGGGGCTTCCTGGGGGGGCGGGGCCAATGGATGGGGGCGGGGCTTTAGGGAGGGGGGCGGGGCTAAGGGAGACAGGCATGGGGAGGGGAGCGAGGGGGATGGAGCCTGCTGGGGGCGTGGCCTCTACGTGGGCGGGGCTAAGGGGTGGGGTGTCCGTGTGGGCGTGGCCACTGAAGGGGGCGTGGCCAAGGAGGGGCGGTGATGGTGGGCGTGGCCTTGGCAGGACTAAGGGATGGGTGGGGCTAACAAAGGGGCGGGGCTAAGGCAGGGGGCGGGGCCAAGTGCTGACCTCACCCCCCTGGGGTGGCTCCGTGATCTCTTGAGTGGGCGTGGCCAGACCCGGGAGGGGGGCGGAGCCATTTCTGGCCACGCCCCCCCGGGGGGTGGGTGCTGCTTGGGGGCGGGGCCAGGTATTGTCTCCGCCCCCTGAGTGCCCCACTGTGAGCTCGGGGGGGTGGGCTTGGGGGGTAGGTGGGCGGGGCCTGTGTCGGTGGGCGGGGCCGGGGGGAGGCGTGTCCAAACTCTGTCCCCGCCCCCAGGGCGCCCCCCCCGGGAGCTGGTGCTGGACGTGGTGGTGGAACGGAAAACGGCGGCGGATCTGGGGAAGAGCCTGATGGACGGGAAGGTACCGGGAGCAGAAGGTGGGACTGGGGGGGCACTGGGAGGGACTGGGGGGGGACTGGGGGGGGACTGGGGCAGAGAGGTAGTAGAGGAACAGGGTGTCTGGAGATACTGGGAGGGACTGGGGGGGGACTGGGGGCAGTGGGGGGGGTAGAGAAATGGGGGGTCTGGAGATACTGGGGGGCACTGGGAGGGACTGGGAGGGACTGGGGCAGTGGGGTGGTAGAGAAATGGGAGTGTGGAGATACTGGGGAGCACTGGGAGGGACTGGGGGGGACTGGGGCAGTGGGGGGGGTAGAGAAATAGGGGGTGTGGAGATACTGGGGGGGCACTGGGAGGGACTGGGGGGGGACTGGGGGGCACTGGGAGGGACTGGGGGGGGACTGAGGCAGAGAGGTGGTAGAGGAACAGGGGGTCTGGAGATACTGGGGGGCACTGGGAGGGACTGGGGGGGACTGGGAGGGACTGGGGGGGACTGGGGCAGAGAGGTGGTAGAGGAACAGGGGGTCTGGGGGCACTGGGAGAGACTGGGGGGGACTGGGAGGGACTGGGGCAGTGGGGGGGTAGAGAAATAGGGGGTGTGGAGAGACTGGGGGGCACTGGGACGGGACTGGGAGGGACTGGGGGCACTGGGGCAGAGAGGTGGTAGAGGAACAGGGGGTCTGGAGATACTGGGGGGCACTGGGAGGGACTGGGGGGGGACTGGGGGCACTGGGGCAGAGAGGTGTAGAGGAACAGGGGGTCTGGAGATACTGGGGGGGCACTGGGAGGGACTGGGGGGGACTGGGGCATGGGGGGGCTAGAGAAATGAGGGGTGTGGAGAGACTGGGGAGCATTGGGAGAGACTGGGACATACTGGGCATAGAGAAATGGGGGGTCTGGGGAGACTGGGGGGCACCGGGAGGGACTGGGG